>NW_026615303.1:0-200341 GCF_030052815.1 Hevea brasiliensis
ATTTTTGGGCCTAGATTGAGTCCATACCATGCATTGCATTTGTAAGACTCGAGGTGGCACTAATGCAGTTCTATTTGTCTTTGTTATTTTGATTAGAATATGGACCCCACATCTCAGAGGGCAGTTGAGGAGGAAGTGGAGAGTCATGCTCCACCTGCAATAGCTGAGACTGGGGGTAGGGGAGAACTTGCTCCACCAGCTCCAGAGAGCACGCCACCTCCACAGCCATGTTCCAAAGAAATGGCCAAATTCTTCAGACAAATGGCTGGGGTAATGCCACCACCACCACCACCACCTCCACAACAAAAATCACACCTGGAAAGACTGAGAAAATTTGGAGCAGTGGATTTCTTTGACAAGAGAGAAGATGATTCTGTTACAGATGAAAATTGGTTGAACAGAATAGGAAGGGTTTTAAAACAACTCCACTTCACTCCAGAACAAAATCTAGAAGCTGCTGTATCTCTATTGCAAGATGATGCCTACCAATGGTGGGATACAATGTCTAGTAACGTGCATCCATAAGTAAAAACTTGGGACTTCTTCCTCTCAGAATTCAAGAAAAAGTATGTGGGTAGTGTATACCTAGAATAGAGAAAAAGAGAATTCATTAACCTGAGGCAAAGATAGTTGACAGTGGCTGAGTATGAAAAGGAATTTGTCAGACTGAGCTGCTATGGAAGGGAGATAGTCCCTAATGAAGCCGAAAGGTGTAAGAGATTTGAAGAGGGATTAAATGGCAATATAAAGTTCATGATTACTACCTTGGGAATCACAGACTTCACCAAGTTAGTGGAAGCTGCTATAAAAGTTGAAAAGCTTAGAATAAGTGAGAAGACCAGAAGAGAGAGATAGCAGAAGAGGGGCCCGTGTCAGTCTAGTTCATTTCCTGCACCTGGGAAGAAGTTTAAAGGTCCACCTGCACAAAGTTTAGGTCAACCACAAGGTCAGGGTCAGTCCCAGGGGCCCAGGCCATAGTTCACCCCTAGGAGAGTTCAGTCCACACCATCAATGGGTAGCTCTCCAAGGACGGGGTTTAGGGAACCAGCCCCAGCATCTTCTACATGTCCACATTGCCTGAAGTGGCATAAGGGGGAGTGTTGGAGAGTGATGAGTGCCTGTTTAAGGTGTGGGTCGATAGAGCATCAGCTGAGGAACTGTCCATGCAGAACTACTACAGCTGCTCTATCACAAACAGACGGACCTGCTCCTGCACCACAAAGGGGTAAGAAATTTGGCAAATCTGAGGCAGTGGGACCATCACAGAGGCCTGCATCTGAGCCAGCAGAGAGGCCTGAGGGCAGACCATCTACCAGAGCCTATGCCATGGGAGCTCAGGAGGAGCAAGATGCTCCAGACGTCAACAAGGGTACATTCTCCCTCTACAATACATATGTGCATGCATTAGTGGATCCAGGATCCACTCATTCATGCATCGGCATCAACCTACCCGTAGAAAGGGGGATATTAATAGGGGAGAGTGACCAAGACATTCTAGTCACTAATCCATTGGGCCATAGTGTAGTGGTGAACAAAGTGTACAAAGGTTGCCCATTAAGGACTCAGGGGTATGAATTCTTGGCAGACCTGATTGAGTTACCTTTCCATGAGTTTGATGTGATTTTGGGAATGAACTGGTTGTCACGTCATCAGGCAATGGTTGATTGTAAACTGAAGAGGATTTCTTTGAAAACTCCTGAGGGTAATAAGATCACAGTTGTGGGGGAAATGACAGATTTCTTGTCCAATATCATCTCAACCACAGTTATAAGAAAATTGATGAGAAAAGGCTGTGAAGCCTACGTAGCACATGTGGTGGATACTAGGCAGACTAAGCCAGATCTGTGTGACATACCCATAGTAAAAGACTTCCCATATGTGTTCCCTGAAGAATTGCCTGGCTTTCCACCAGAAAGGGAAGTTAAATTTGCTATTGAGAAACTGCCGAGTACAACACCAATCTCTATTGCTCCTTATAGGATAGCGCCCACAGAATTGAAGGAATTGAAAATCCAGTTACAGGAGTTACTAGATAAGGGGTTCATACACCCCAGTGTGTCACCATGGGGAGCTCCAGTGCTGTTTGTAAAGAAGAAAGATGAGACTTTGAGGTTATGCATTGATTACCGGCAGTTGAATAAAGTGGCTGTGAAGAACAAATATCCGTTACCTAGAATTGATGATCTGTTTGATTAGGTGAAGGAAGCAGGAGTATTTTCCAAAATTGATCCTAGATCAGGGTATCATCAATTGAGGGTGAAGGATGCAGATGTGCCAAAGACTGCATTCAGGACCCGGTATGGGCATTATAAGTTCCTAGTGATGCCCTTTGGCCTAACAAATGCACCAGTAGCATTCATGGACCTTATGAACCATATCTTCCATCCATACTTAGATTGGTTCGTAGTGGTCTTTATTGATGATATTTTGGTGTATTCTAAGACCAGGGAAGAACATGATGAGCATTTGAGGATTGTTCTGCAAACCCTGTGAGAAAAGGAGCGGTATGCTAAATTGTCCAAGTGTGACTTCTGGTTGAATGAAATTGCATTCCTTGGACGCATAGTGTCAGCTGATGGGATTAGGGTGGATCTCAAGAAAATATAAGCGGTGATAGAATGGAAGCCTCCCAGAAATACAACTGAGGTCAGAAGTTTCTTGGGGCTAGCTGGGTGTTACAGAAGATTTATGAACGGATTTTCTTTAATAGATGAGACACCCCTTACCCGTCTACAGTGTAGCCGAGCAAGTTATGCCACTCAGTGTGCCGGAGCACCAATTTATGTTTCTATTTACAATTTATCCCTTTTTAATTCATTTATTTATAATTTTGATAAATCTGAATTTTTTTCCAAATTTTATAGAAAATTCGGTAGAGTGCCAGCTGTAAATTGAAAAAACAGTTCTTCTGAACCTGTTTAAAAACACTTCTAAAATAATTTCCAAATCCAAACTCCATTATACACATTCAAGTCAATCTCAAAGTCTCAACATTTCATTTTTCAACATACATAATGCAGAAAACCTCAATAATATGAAATTTCATATATTTACATTAATACATAATTACAGGAGTTTATAGTTATAATCCAAACTAATACAAAATCCCCAAAATACAAAATGCTCCCAAAATCCTATGTCCTACTATATGCACTGCAGGTGTGAGGTGACTCGGGACTCCGGATGCAAATCTGAAGGCTCACCCAGTCTGATGTCTGCTGGGCTCACTAGCTAGGTCTCCAGTACCTGCGCGTGGCAAAAGCGACGCGCTAAGCAATTCTGCTTAGTGATGACAATATAAAATAAAATAAATAAAAAAAATAATTATGCAGAATGTATGATTTCATTTTTGGGTAGACTTAATTTCTAGTATTATTTGTAGTATCATTCACTTAAAATTTTATAAGGTTTCTTATCATTGCCCGAGTAACCCGTACTAGTTGACTGGACTGGATAAATGGGTAAACTGGCACTGGGTACTAAGTACCTCAGACCATCACTCCATCGGTCACACTGTGCCTCCCGGTGTGCAACAGAATAGCTAATAAGTTGTAATAATTATCAAGGTTAAAACGCAAGCATATCAACTCAAATAACATAGCCAAAGGCTATTATTTCACAGAATGGCATGAGAAAGCCATGAAACACAGAATGGCATGAAGCCATATGCAGTACTGCTAACAGAACCCTATTAGCATGCCAAGCTATCCAAACCAATCTTGTTAGGTATACTAGGGCATTTTACACTTTTGAGTTTTACAATTTTTTAATTTCAAGTTTTGGTGTTACTATTCATTTCATTAGTCAACCAAAATGTTGACTTTTGCATAGACAATAGGTACATTGGTTTTAATACTCCCAACATACCACATTTTGCATTCAAAATTTGTTGGTATTGGTTGCCAATACCAATTCTAAGCTTAATGTTAATTAAGCAGAATTTTTAGTTTTCATGCTTCATTTTTACTGTTCCATTGGTCATTTTTGCAGTGGGAATTTGGCAAAATGATCAACATGAAAGTTGTTTCTTATTTTGTCTAGTTGAATTTCCTTTTTTGAATCACTCCATTTGGAGTTTTGTAGCTTAAGTTATGGTCCAAAAACCACAACTGGCCGGATTGAAATTTTTCTGGACTGACCATATCTACAAGCGATGAACAAAGGATCGCAACTCACTTGTTGGATAGGTTCTGTTCATAATTTGGGTTAGGTTTCTTCATGAAAGTTGTTGTTCTATATCTCAGCTTGTTTTTGGTAAAATTTCAGGTCAATTGGACCTTTCTACATTGAGTTATGGCCAAATGAACAATCACTGTTCATTTGGTCATTCTGCAGAAATAGACTGCAGGACACCCGGATTAAGGCAAGCTTTTGGTCCACATGGTTTGGTTTTATGGGCATGGTTTCATCACCAAAATTTGCCATTATATGTCTTGTTTCATGTCCAATTGGCCTTGCACCAATTGAACCTCTGCAATTCAAGTTATGGCTGCCCAAACCTGCTGGACTCAAGTCCAATTCTGCAGGTCACTCCATTCTGTAGGTCACTATCATGGTAGCCACACTAAACCCAATCCCATCACTCAACACACTTCATTTTTAATTTAAAAAGAACTAAATGGTCACTAATTGACCATTAAATCCTATTTTCATCATCATATGGTCAAAATCCCATTTTTCCACCCTAAACCCTAACTCACACATTACCCTTCATGCATTTTCATTGCATTTCTTCAATCCACTTAGTAAATACATATTATGGGCAGCCATGATAGTCTTTTAATTTCATTAAACTCAACACAATCAAACCCTAACCATGGCTACCAAAAATCTAGGGTTTACATACAAATTGTATTCAACAATTTGTTTACTTTGTAATTTACACTCATTCAAAGTCCTTATCATGAATTTAAAGTAAAATTCATGGTTAGGTCACTAACCTCAAAGGAGTGAGATTTTCCCACTTGCTAAAACTCTTATTTTCCTCTTCTTTTTGCTCCCAAAAGGATCAACAAGGTGTAGGAGCAAGTTTTTGTGTTGAGAAATTTAAGTTTTAATGGATGAAAACCCAAGAAATCAAGCTTGGGTAAAGCTTGGCTATGGAGGGCTATGGTGGGAGAGATGACGCTAAGAAGAAGAAGTAGAGTGTTTTGATTTTTCTTCTTCACTTTCTGCCCATTTAGTCTCTTTTATATACCTTGGGGACATGTGTCAACACTTGATTGGGTTGGAGACTTTTAATGACATCCTTATGATGTCATAATTTTAATTTCTTTCATTTTTCCATCCTTTTCTTGTCTAATTAATTTCAATTAAATTTTTAACAACATTTAATCATATTTTATGTTATATAAATCAATTATTTAACTGGACAAGTTGGCTCAAAAATCATCTCTGAAGACGAAATGACCAAAATGCCCTCCGTTTGGCTTAATAGGCCAAAATTGTCTTTACTGATTGAAAAATTTTTCTAAGTATTTTCTTGGCATTCTAATGCCATAAGAACCTCAATGACCCTTCTCTAAAGTCCCAAGAATTAATTTATAATTTTTCCTATTTTTTTCTCTTATTAATTATTTGAGTTAATTTTTGGTTCCTCACTTTAGTTTAAATATTTTTTCAAATGTTCTAGCTGTCTGGACCAACACTGGTCACCAGAACAGTAGACTGTACGGACTAGCTAAAATGAGGATGTTACAATAGCTGCTCCAATGACCAAGTTGTTACACAAGAATGTCAGATTTGACTGGAATGACAAGTGTCAAGCCAGTTTTGAGAAGTTGAAGGCTATGTTGACAGAGGCACCAGTGTTAACACAGCCAGTGTAGGGAAAGGAATTTGTGGTCTATAGTGATGCCTCTCATAATGGGTTAGGGTGTGTATTGATGCAAAAGGGGAAGGTGGTCGCCTATGCTTCCAGGCAGCTAAGGCCACATGAACAGAATTACCCTACCCACGATCTAGAGCTTGCAGCAATTATCTTCGCACTGAAGATATGGAGGCACTACTTGTATAGTGAAAAATGCTACATTTACACAGACTACAAAAGTCTGAAATACTTGCCAACCCAGAAGGAGCTCAACCTTAGACAGAGGCGATGGATTGAGTTCCTGAAGGACTATGATTGTGTAATTGACTACCATCTTGGGAAGGCAAATGTAGTTGCAGATGCTTTGAGCAGAAAATCCATCACAACTTTGAGATCATTGAATGCCTGTCTATCCTTGGCTCGAGATGGAGCTATTTTGGCCAAGTTGCAAGTGAGGCCAAACCTGCTGCAGCAGATTTTCGATGGGCAGAAGGTAGATGAAAAATTAATGACTACTGTGAGTAAAATCTCAGAAGGGAAAGCAATTGACTATGAGGTGAAAGCAGATGGGTGTCTGTATTACAAAGGAAGAGTATGTGTACCAGATGATGGGGAATTGAAAGCCAATATCCTAAAAGAGGCATACACTAGTGTTTATGCTATGCATCTAGGAAGTACAAGAATGTATCATGATCTGAAGCTTCAGTATTGGTGGCCTGGTATGAAGAAGGACATAGTTGACTATGTGACTAAATGCTTGACATGTCAACAAGTCAAGGCAGAACATCAAGTTCCATCGGGTTTGCTACATCCTATGCATATACCTGAATGGAAATGAGATCGGGTCACCATGGATTTTATAAGTGGTCTACCTCTCACCCAGAAGAAGCATGATGCAGTATGGGTGATAGTAAATAGATTGACGAAGTCAGCACACTTTTTGCCAGTTAGGACTGATTACTCACTGGAGAAGTTAGCAAAATTATATATAAGTGAGATAGTTATACTGCATGGAATTCCACTTTCCATTATATCTGATCGAGACCTAAGGTTTACATTGAGATTCTGGAAGAAGTTGCATGAATCCTTGGGTACACAACTCCACTTTAGCATAGCTTTCCATCCTCAGACGGATGGACAATCAGAAAGAGTAATCCAATCCTTGAGGATATGCTGAGGAGTTGTATCATTGAGTTTGAGGAAAGTTGGAATAGATACCTCCCACTGGCAGAATTTGCATACAATAATAGCTACCAAGCTAGTATCCAAATGGCCGCGTATAAAGCACTGTATGGGAAGAAATGTAGAACTCCAGTGTGCTGGACTGAATTGGGTGAAAATAAACTGGTAGGGCCAGACCTGGTGAAACAGACTGAGGAGAAGGTAAAGCTGATCAAAGCCAATCTAAAGGTTGCCTCAGATAGACAAAAATCCTATGCTGACCTTAAGAGAAAAGAAATAGAATATGCGGTTAGCGACAAAGTGTTCCTCAAGGTATCACCATGGAAGAAGGTACTAAGGTTTGGAAGAAAAGGTAAGTTAAGTCCTAGGTTCATTGGTCCATATGAAGTCATTGAACATGTGGGTCCAGTGGCCTAGAGGCTAGCTTTACCACCAGAGCTGGACAAGATCCACAATGAGTTCCACGTATCTATGCTAAGAAGATACCGCTCAGATCCTTCACATGTCATCTCCATAAAAGAAATTGAAGTACAACCGAATTTGACATATGAAGAAGAACCCATACGGATCCTAGCTCGGGAAGTGACAGAGTTGAGGAATAAGCTGTTAGTAGTATGCCCTAGAGCATATCATTTAGTATGTATCTTGTACATATTTTTATTAATAAAAGGCATTTTCACTTTTCTGTTTACATAATATATTTATGTGTAATAGAAAAGGTCCATTGATATTTTGTTAGAAATATTATTCTTAAGTTGTTAAGAATATGAGTGACAATATTTCTAGCACAAAGTATCATAAATAGGTTCACAATCGAGGATACTTCATAATAAGGACATGACTTATCCAGAAAGATTGTATTCATGTTTGTTCCCAAGTTATTTATATGAGATATAAATAAGATGGAATGGTGAGTCTCATGCCATATAACAAACATGATAGGCACTTATAAATGATAAGTTGGCCGAACCAGTGACACTTATGACAAGCACATGGAGTTTACTCTTGTCAATGTTTTGTCATAAATCATATCAGTGCATATGATCTTTAGACCTGAGATAGCACAGTTATCTTGTATATAGGTAGTTTGAGTTTGATATCGCTTTCATACTTATACCGTATGGGTATATGGGGATGTGTTGGCTCCTACTAGTTATATATGGAGGTAGGTGTTGATCAAGATGGAATCTGCTCCTCTAAGTAAATAGAGATAAAATCCTATGTTCATTTAATTGTTCTTGATGTTTCAAGTTCCTGGCTAGGACAGATAGATTTATTCAGAAAAGAGTTTCTGATGAGAAAATTCTTTTTAATCAAGAACTGGAATTAAAAGAGAACATAATATTCATAGCAAATGGAGTTTGACATAAACCATGACTCCAGCTTGAGTTGGGATTTTGTAACAGAGAGATTTTAGTGCATGGTAACATATGATTATAGGTTCATTTAAGGTAAACCTATTGGGTGGCCATGGCATGCTATGCTAGGTGTTAACCATGGTCTATGAGGTTCATAAAATGATTTAGAGAAATCATTTATGGTAAGAAAGAGTTCTAATGATATTAAGAGTTGATATCATGTCTCATTGCCAATTAGTGATGAGGCTAGTAAGTCACACACATACACAAGTTATCACCTAATTAAATATGATTTAATTAATTAATTAAAGAGTTTAATTGATTAATTAAATAGGTTTGGTTTGTAATTAGATTGCAAAGTCCCTAGCATGACTTGAAACCAAATCTAGATTATTAGATGTATAATATAAGTTAAATTTATATTTAAAGTGTTTAAATATGAATTTAATTAATGAGAAATTAATTAATAGAGATTAATTAATTAATTTATTTTTGATATAAATTAATTAGAAGAAGAAAATAATTATTTTGGGTTAAGAACTCAAAATTAAGACACAGGGGCATTTTGGTCATTTTGCAGTGTGACACGTGGCACCATGAGATGGTGACACATGGCATAACACATAAGCTTGCCAAATGTTTTTTTTTTAATCATGTAAGATGATTAAAATCAAGATTAAATATGGGTTTGACACTTGGCACAATGTGATTGGGTCACTTAAACCTAGAGCTAATCAAAGGGTGACATGTGACAAGGGTTTAATGTGTTAAGCTAGCTATTTAAGTGTTGTTATGAGAAAATAAAATACAACCAGCAGCCACACTCCTTAGTCACGCCATTTTGCAGCCCTCCCTCTATTCTTCTTCATCTCTTATCAATTCAAAGAGATTAGCCATCAATCTCTTGAATTAAGAACACTAGAAATTGTTTCTAGTGTCCTGTTTACATCTCTAATCTCTTAAAAGGCAAAACTTGAATTTCTAATTAATATAAAAGGCTTTAGAAGCTATTCAAGGGCTGCCATAGGTGTTCTTGGTGTGGACAAGCTAGAGGGACAACATCCGTGTCCCAAGATGAATATCAAAGGCGCAGACACGCTGCAGGCATCAAGAGGTTAGTGTAATCGTTTGATTTAATCTAGGTTCTAAAATTAATCTGATTAATTTTAAAATCTTAAATGGCAAATACAGATCCAAAACATATTAAAAGAGTTTTAATATGTTGTTTATCATTGAAATCAAATAGATAAAATAAATCTTGCATGATGCATGTGACCCTAGGTGAAAATTTTTGAATTCAATGGTATAAACTTGTGTTTTTCACGCCTGCCTTCAATTGGTATCAGAGCCACTATATTTGCCATTTAGATTGTTTATTATATGATTTAATTGTGTGATTTGATCATGAGATGATTGATCCATTGCTGGTTGGATCAAGAGGTGTGGCGCATGCTTGATGAACTCTAACATGGTGCGCATGGCTTTGGAAGATCATGGTGCGCATGGTTGTTATTAAATTCTGCAATTGTTGCATGATGAAAGGTTCATCATATGACTAATTAAAATGTTTAATTAGGATTTTTAATCACACAATTAAATTATGATTCAAATCAGAATTTTAAAAATTATTTGAATGTGATTCAAATCTGAATTTTAAAAGTTGTTTGAATGTGATTCAAATCTGAATTTTAAAAGTTGTTTGAATCATATTTAAATCTGATTTTTTAAAATTGAATGAATAAAATTCAGATCTGATTTTTTAAAAAATGTTTGAATGTGATTCAAATTTGATTTTTTAAAAAATGTTTGAATATGATTCAAATCTGAATTTTTGAAGTTGTTTGAATGTGATTCAAATATGAATTTTTAAATTTGTTTGAATGAGATTCAAATCTGAATTTTTAAATTTATTTGAATCATATTCATATCTGGATTTTTAAGTTGAATATGAGATATTCAATTTAATTTAAGTATGTATGTTTTATTTAATTGTTAAATAGTGATATGCATAATGGATGATCATGGACTATAAAATACCAATGTGATTTGATTTATTTATTTTATGTTTCTTTGGGATTGTAAATTAATTAATTTATTTTAATTTATTTTGGGCATGTATTATTAAGTTTGTAATAATTTTTGGATTGTAATTTCATTTATTTAAGTTCTTGTAAATTCGCTTTAGTATGCCAAGGATTACTATGTAATATTGGATTGCAAGAAGTTCAAGGAGGTCAAGAGCATTGGTGGGACCATGGGAGGAATTCAAGATCAAGTGTTGATTATGTACTCCTTCAGCAACTCTTGTAAAATGAATGAATGCAATGCACCTAGAATGCCCCGATTCAATTCTTGGTGGCTCAATTGAATCTCTTAGAAAGTCCATGATCATACCATATTTATTGCTTATCCATGAATGCATGAGATGTATGGGAATGTATGCAATTATATGATATATGCATGCTAAATGGATAATGTGCAAAGTGAGACCTTAATAGTAATTAGAATGACCATAAAATCTTCCAAACAAATGATTAAGTTGGAAATGCTATAATTAAAGTAATTATAACATAGGCCCTCCATTGGGGCAATTATTTTAAGAAATTTTAAATAGTTGCATGAGATGCAATTAATTTAAGAGATTTTCTTAAGAATAATTGTTAAGCATGAGATGTTGTAAATATGTAAATGGTTTGGTGGCCAATATTGGATGTACCTGAGGACATTAAAATTATTTACATAATTACTAGCTCAATGGGATCAACTTAACTAATGCAAGATAAGTCAATAATGGATGTACCTGAGATTTTGAGCATTAGGGGCTAGGTAAAGGATTGAACCTCACATGAGATGTGATGGGCAAGGAGTTGCTCACTTATAGTTTATTGTAATTCCAGTAACGGATGTACCTGAGGAAGATCAATAGAATTATAAGAATTCAATCACCCATTAGAAATCCATCCAACTAGGATTTCCGTTTTCTACTTTGGAAGTGTAGGATTCGCTAAGTTAGTGGGAGGACCAATTTGATTAAAAGACCATAATCATTTTGGTTAATTACATGATACATTTACTAATTAATCAAGTTATTTCGCAATTAATTTTCCGATAAAAATGAGCACAAAACAACCACCACCATCCAATATCCTTGCAAGCATACTTGATCACAATAGGTTGACAGACCTAATCATTCGATTGGCTAAGAAATTTGAAACAAGTCCTAAACCTTGAACATATAGGATATGTTCTAGATTCAAATGTTCCTGGTCCCTTACCTCCAGAGGCCACATAAGAGGAACATGATACTTTGGACAAGTGGAAGGAGCATGATATGAGAGCTAAGTGTTACATGCTTGCTTCCACGAGTAATGAGTTACAGAAGCAACATGAGAACATGCAGAGTGCGAGTGAGATCCTCCTTCACCTACAAGAGTTGTATGGTGAGCACAAAGAGAATGCTAGGTATGAGATATCTAGAGCCTATTCCGTATGAGGATGTCCGAGGGATGTAATGTTGGGGATCATGTCCACAAGATGATTCGGCTGATTAAGCAGTTGGAACATCTTGACTTCAACATGGGTTTCCAACTACAGACGGATTTGATCCTTCAGTCCCTTCCTGAGTCTTTTGGGAATTTTGTGAAAAATTTCCATATGACTAAACAGGAATGCACCTTAGCTGGTTTACTCAACATGCTGGTTATTGCCCAAAAGAATATGCCAGGCAATAAAGGAAAAGAGGTAGCTTTGGTTGCATCTTCTTCTACTGGAAAGTCCAACAAGAAGAAGGGCAATAGGAAAAAGAAACCTCAGATTCCTGGTCCTTTCAAGAAAATAACTAAACAGAAAGGGAAGACCAAAGCTGACAAAGGCAACAGGAAAGTGTTTCCATTACCAGTAGGAAAGTGTTTCCATTGCCAGTAAGAAAGTGTTTCCACTGGCCAGAGTACAGCAATCTAAATGAATACAATGCCATGGTGAAAACCAACTCAAGTTCAAAATATATTTGGCACTTAAGGTTATGTCATGTTGTAGAAGATAGGATTTCAAAATTGGAGAAAATGGGGATTCTATCCTCATTGGGCTCTGAGCCTACTCCAACTTGTGAATCTTGCCTTCAGGGCAAAATAACTAGATCACCCTTTGTTAGACAAGGGCTAAGAGCTGAAAATATTTTGGAACTAATACATAGTGATGTATGTGGTCCATTTAAAGAAATGGCTAGAGGGGGTTTTCATTATTTTATTACCTTTACTGATAATAAATCAAGGTTTGGGTATTTGTATTTGATGAAATACAAACATGAATCTTTTGAAAAGTTCAAAGAATTTAAATCTGAAGTAGAAAATAAAACAGGAAAGAATATTAAAGCTCTTCGATTAGATATTGGAGGTGAATATTTGAGTACTGAATTTGATGAATACTTGAGAGAGCATGGCCTTGTTTCTCACCGACTCTCCAGAACGCCACAATGAATGGTGTATCTGAAGGAGAAATCGCACTTATTGGATATGGTATGTAGTATGATGAGCTATACTAATATGCCAATCTTCTTTTGGGGATTTGCATTAGAATCAGCTTTGTATATTCTGAATAGGATTCCATCAAAATCAGTTTCTTCCACACCTTATGAGATATGGCATGGAAGAAAACCAAGTCTTAAGCATGTTAAGATTTGGGGTTGTCCAGCTTATATCAAAAAGTCAACACCGATAAATTGGAGACCGGATCGTAAAAGGTCAATTTGTTAGATATCCAAAAGATAGTTTTGGATATTATTTTTATTTGCCTACTTCACAAAGGTTGTGATAAGTAGAGATGCTACATTTCTTGAACAACGGTTTGTTCAAGAAGGAGGCAAAGGAAGGCAAATAGAGTTAGAATTGGAGAATTCGACCAACCAGCAGATCGTATGGATATAGATCCATCTAGTCAACCAATACCCGTTGATGAAACATCTACAGCTGTTCCTCGTAGAACAACCAGGGTATCTCACCCACTAGTGAGATATGGTTTTCTTCATGAAGAAGAACAAGAGTTGTCTACTCATGAAGAAGTAGATCATGGAGATGATCCACTTACCTATGAAGAAGCTATATCAGATATAGACTCTTCAAAATGGATTGATGCTATGAAATCCGAGATTGATTCCATGTATAAGAATCAAGTTTGGGATCTTGTTGACCCACCTGAAGGTATTGTACCTATAGGGAACAAATGGGTTTTCAAGAAGAAAATTGGTTCTTATGGAAAGGTAGAGACCTATAAGGCAAGGCTAGTAGCGAAAGGGTTTCGCTAAAGGCAAAGAATCGACTATGAGGAGACTTTCTCACCTGCTGCCATGCTTAAATCAATTAGGATTTTATTAGCAATAGCTCGTACTATGATTATGAGATTTGGCAGATGGATGTCAAAACAGCTTTTCTCAATGGATACATTGAAGAAAACATTTTCATGGAACAACCTAAGGGATTTGAATCCCAAGATGGTTCCATGGTATGCAAGCTAAAGCGATCCATTTATGGGTTGAAACAAGCTTCGAGGAGTTGGAACATCCGTTTTGATGAAGCCATTAAATCCTTTGGTTTTATCAAAAATGAGGATGAGCCATGTGTATATAAGAAGGTTAGTGACAGTGATATCACTTTCCTTGTCTTATATGTGGATAACATACTGTTGATGGGTAATGACACAGGTATGTTGACGACTATAAAGGTATGGTTGTCAAATACATTCTCCATGAAAGACTTAGGGGAGGCAACCTATATTCTTGGGATTCGCATCTATAGAGATAGAGCGAAAAGAATAATTGGTTTATCCCAAAGTCTATACTTGGAAAAGGTGTTAAAGAGGTTTAACATGCTTGATTCCAAGAGAGGATTGTTACCAGTGAGACATGGTGTCCATATTTCTAAAGAGATGTCTCCAAAGACACCTGAAGAAAGAGATAAGATGGCCAAGATTCCATATGCTTCGGCTATTGGAAGTTTAATGTATGTAATGTTGTGTATTAGGCCGGATATCGCATATGTCGTTAGTTTGACTAGCGTATCAATCCAATCCAGTTTGGAACATCGATAGTCACAAGAATATTCTTAAGTAATTGAGAAGAACTAAGGATTTATTCTTGATTTATGGAGGTGGAGACTTGCAATTGGATGGTTATATCGATTCGATTTCCAATCGATATCGATGATAGAAAGTCTACCTCTGGATATGTGTTCATTTGTAATGGAGGTGCGATCATTGGAAGAGTTCCAAGCAGAGCATTGCAGATTCCACTACAGAGGTCGAGTATATTGTTGCATCGAGATCTTTGCAAAGGAAGCTATTTGGATAAAGAAGTTCGTGATAGAACTTACAGAGTTCCTTCCATTGAGTCGCCAGCTCCACTACCCGTGACAATAACGGAGCATCATACAAAGCTAAGGAACCAAGGTCTCACCGTAAATCCAAACACATAGAAAGGTGCTACCACATTATCGGAGAAATAGTTGGGCGAGGCGATGTAACCATGCAGAAATAGCATCACCGAAAATCCACTAATCCATTCACTAAGCCTATGTCACAGACTCTGTTAGACCGACATCTTGAGAAGATAGGTCTAAGATATTGTAATGAATGGCTCTAGTGCTAGTGGGAGATTGTTAGTAGTATGCCCTAGAGCATATCATTTAGTATGTATCTTGTACATATTTTTATTAATAAAAGGCATTTCCACTTTTCTGTTTACATAATATATTTATGTGTAATAGAAAAGGTCCATTGATATTTTGTTAGAAATATTATTCTTAAGTTGTTAAGAATATGAGTGACAATATTTCTAGCACAAAGTATCATAAATAGGTTCACAATCGAGGATACTTCATAATAAGGACATGACTTATCCATAAAGATTGTATTCATGTTTGTTCCCAAGTTATTTATATGAGATATAAATAAGATGGAATGGTGAGTCTCATGCCATATAACAAACATGATAGGCACTTATAAATGATAAGTAGGCCGAACCAGTGACACTTATGACAAACACATGGAGTTTACTCTTGTCAATGTTTTGTCATAAATCATATCAGTGCATATGATCTTTAGACTGAGATAGCACAATTATCTTGTATATAGGTAGTTTGAGTTTGATAACGCTTTCATACTTATACCGTGTATGGGTATATGGGCATCCGTTGGCTCCTACTAGTTATATATGGAGGTAGGTGTTGATCAAGATGGAATCTGCCTCTAAGTAATTTGAGATAATATCCTATGTTCATTTAATTGTTCTTGATGTTTCAAGTTCCTGGCCAGGACAGATAGATTTATTCAGTAAAGAGTTTCTGATGAGAAAAATCTTTTAATCAAGAACTGGAATTAAAAGAGAACATAATATTCATAGCAAATGGAGTTTGACATAAACCATGACTCCAGCTTGAGTTGGGATTTTGTAACATAGAGATTTTAGTGCATGGTAACATATGATTATAGGTTCATTTAAGGTAAACCTTATTACTAATTGGGTGGCCATGGCATGCTATGCTAGGTGTTAACCATGGTCTATGAGGTTCATAAAATGATTTAGAGAAATCATTTATGGTAAGAAAGAGTTCTAATGATATTAAGAGTTGATATCATGTCTCATTGCCAATTAGTGATGAGGCTAGTAAGTCACACACATACACAAGTTATCACCTAATTAAATATGATTTAATTAATTAATTAAAGAGTTTAATTGATTAATTAAATAGGTTTGGTTTGTAATTAGATTGCAAAGTCCCTAGCATGACTTGAAACCAAATCTAGATTATTAGATGTATAATATAAGTTAAATTTATATTTAAAGTGTTTAAATATGAATTTAATTAATGAGAAATTAATTAATAGAGATTAATTAATTAATTTATTTTTGATATAAATTAATTAGAAGAAGAAAATAATTATTTTGGGTTAAGAACTCAAAATTAAGACACAGGGGCATTTTGGTCATTTTGCATTGTGACACGTGGCACCATGAGATGGTGACACATGGCATAACACATAAGCTTGCCAAATGTTTTTTAATCATGTAAGATGATTAAAATCAAGATTAAATATAGGTTTGACACTTGGCACAATGTGATTGGGTCACTTAAACCTAGAGCTAATCAAAGGGTGACATGTGGCAAGGGTTTAATGTGTTAACCTAGCTATTTAAGTGTTGTTATGAGAAAATAAAATACAACCAGCAGCCACACTTCTTGGTCACGCCATTTTGCAGCCCTCCCTCTATTCTTCTTCATCTCTTATCAATTCAAAGAGATTAGCCATCAATCTCTTGAATTAAGAACACTAGAAATTATTTCTAGTGTCCTGTTTACATCTCTAATCTCTTAAAAGGCAGAACTTGAATTTCTAATTAATAGAAAAGGCTTTAGAAGCTATTCAAGGGCTGCCATAGGTGTTCTTGGTGTGTACAAGCTAGAGGGAAAACATCTGGTGTCCTGAAGATGAATCTCAAAGGCGCAGACACGTTGCAGTGCATCAAGAGGTTAGTGTAATCATTCTTGATTTAATCTAGGGTTCTAAAATTAATCTGATTAATTTTAAAATCTTAAATAGCAAATACAGATCCAAAAACATATTAAAAGAGTTTTAATATGTTGTTTATCATTGAAATCAAATAAATAAAAATAAATCTTGCATGATGCATGTGACCCTAGGTGAAAATTTTTGAATTCAATGGTATAAACTTGTGTTTTTCACGCTTCCGTTCCTTCATAAGCAGATTCCATTGGTAAAAGTGCTTTGGAGGCACCACAACACCGAAGAGGCAACTTGGGAAAGTGAAGAGACGATGAGGCAACAGTTCCCTCAACTATTTGCATCAGGTAAATTTCGAGGACGAAATTTAAATTAGAGGGGAATAGTTGTAACACCCTCCCTATAGCAACTCCGTACATTCTACTGTTCTGGTGACCAGTGTCGGTCTGGATAGCTAGAACATCCGGATAAATATTTAAAATAAAGTAAGGAACCATAATTAACTCAAATATTAACAAGAAAAAACTAGAAAAAATTTTAGAAATAAAATACAACCAAGTTAAATGAGCGAGTACCCTAGCGATGGGTAACCTAGTGGGAAGTTACGATTATAGCATCTAGGAGTCCTAGACCAGAGGGAAAATTCATAAAATAATTTTTGGGACTCCAGAGAAGGGTTATTGAGGTTTCTATAGCATTAGAATACCAAGAAAATGCTTAGAATAATTTTTCAATCGGTACAGACAATTTTGGTCTGTTAAGCCCAATAGAGGGCATTTTGGTCATTTCGTCTTTAGAGATGAATTTTGGCCTACTTGTTTAGTTAAGTAAATAATTATTACGACACAAAATGTGAATAAATATTGCTAAAAAAATTAAATTAAAAATGAGTAGAGAAGAAAAGAAAAGAAAATGAGATTTAATGTCAATTTTGACATCATATGATGTCATTTAAAGGAATTTCCACCAATCACATTAAAGCATCACTTAAGTAAGTAATAAAAGAAGATAAATAACACCAAAAAAAGAAAAAAACAATTTGTTTCTTCACCAAACTAAAGACCAGCCGTCTCCCTCTTCTCCCATAGCCATTTCCTCCATGAAAGCTCACCCAAGCTCCCAACCTCACCAAATGTCACTTGAAACCCTTACCTAGCTTCATAAAAAATTGACCTAGCAACTTGAACATCCTCTAGGAAGCCAAAAGAGGAAGGAAAAATCAAGTTTAATTGGTTTGAAATTCCGCTCCATTCAAGGTTAGTGTCCAACTCTTATTCTTTTTGCTTTAATTCATGTTCAATGGCATGAATTGTGTAGGAAATATAAGGAAATAAAGCAAACAAGTTTGTGTGTGAAACTTACAATTTTTGGCAGCTAGGGTTAGCTAGGGTTTGATGATTTTTCTTGGTAGAAAAATGGTTATGAGCAGCTTTTGATAGTGGATGGGGTATTGAACATAATTAAGTAAGTGAAATGCAAGAATTGTGCATGCATGAAATGAAAAATAATTGGACACTTGAACAATTCTAGGGTTTGCTCATGTGATGGTTCATTAACCTTGTAATGGTCAATTAGTGACCATTTGAATGTGTATAATAAGGAAATGAAGTGAGTTGAGGCTTGGCATTTGTGTATGGGTGAGCTGCCTTGGCTGACCTGCAAGACTGAGCATGAGTCCAGCAGGTTTGGGCAGTTATAAATGGAGTTTTAGAGGTTCAATTGGTGCAAGGCCAATTGGACATGAAACTAGACACATAATGGTACCCCTTTAGTGAAGAAACCCTGCCCAGAAAACCAAACAAAGTTGGCCTAAAAATTGCCCTAACCCGGGTGACTTGCATTCTGCCCGGGCAAAATGACCAAATGAATAGTGTCTATTCATTTGGTCATAACTCACTGTAGAAAGGTCCACTTGTTCTGAAATGTTACCAGTAGAAATATGAGACATATACTTACAACTTTCATGAAGAACACAAATCCAAATTCTGATCATAACCTAGTCAAATTGCCAACCAAACTTGGGTTACAAAATCTGGTAGAACTAGTTTTGCCTCCGGCCAGTTGTGGTGTTTGGGCCATAACTTGAGCTAAAAAACTCCAAATGGAGTGATTCAAAAAAGCAAATGTAACTAGACAAAATAAGGAACAACTTTCATGAAGACAACTTTGCCAAATTCCTACTAGATAAATGACCAATGGAATAGTAAACATAAGGCTTGAAATCTGAAAATTTTGAATAATTAACACTAAGCTTAGAAATGGTATTAGCAACCAATATACACAACTTTAGAATGCAAAATGTGGTATGTTGAGAGTATTAGAACCAATGTACATATTTTCTATGCAAAAGTTAACATTTTAGTTGACCAAAGAAATTAATAGTAACACCTAAACCTAAATTTCAAGAATTATAAAATTTAAAAGTGAAACATGCCCTAGTACACCTAGTAAGATTGGCTTGGATAGGTTGGCATACCAATAGGGTTCAGTTAGCAGTACTGCACATGGCATTACGTCATTCTGTGATTTTATGGCTTTTAGCCATTCTAACATTATGATGATACTTGGCCTTGTGCCTAATGTTTATTACAGCTTATTATCTGTTCTGTTGCACATCGGGAGATACATATATGATTAATGGTGTAACAGCCCGAGGTACTTGATACCCAGTGCCAGTTTACCAATTTATCTAGTCCAGTCATCCAGTATAGGTTACTTGGGCAACCAAAAATGAAAGTGGATAAATTTAATGAAATAATGAATATAACTAGCACAAAATTAATAAGACTAAAAATAATTATCGAAAATTTGTCTGCATAAGACATCAATACATTCACTACATATTTATTTTCTGTTATTTCTTTTTATTCTATTATTGGCATCACTAAGCATTATTGCTTAGCGCGTTGCTTTTGCCACGCGTAGGTTTTGGAGAGACCAACCGAGAGCCCAGTAGACCACAGACTTGGTGAGACCTTCTGTTGCTCTACATAACATCCGTGTCACCTCACCGACATCAGTGCATTGGTAGGACACTAGGTTTCACTTTGGGTATTTTGTAATTAACTTTTATTTTCTCATATGAAATTGAGACTCATGTAATGTATTTTGTTATCAATGTAAATAGCGAAAATTATGTTTATGAATGAAAAGGTGAATATTTATTTATGACTTGTACATGAATATCCTATGAAATGAAATGATGAGAAATGGGAGTATATTTGAGAAATATTGAGATTTTGTTGATGAAATGGAGTTTAGGATTGATTGAAAATTTTAGAAGTGTTTTTCATAGGTTCTGAAGAACTCTTTTATCTATTTTTAGCCGGCACTTTGTCGAATTTTCTATAAAATTTGCGGAACCTCAAATAAATTATAATTTCAATAAATGACTTAAATGAATTATATTTCACAAATTGTACATCATAACTATGATAAAAATAAATTAAGGAAGAATAAAATGATTGAGATAAAATAGGGTATTCCGATACACTGTGTGACATATCTCACTCAACTGCACTGTAGACGGGTAAGGGGTGTCACATCGGCCACCACATTTGCTTTCTCTGGCTGATAGTCTATTAAGCAATCGTAATCTTTAATCAGTTCTAACCCAATTCCTTCGGGGTGCCTAGGTACTTCAAGCTCTTGTGATCTGTGTAAATGTAGCTTTTCTCTCCATACAAATAGTGTCTCTAGATCTTCAGAGGAAAAACAATAGCTGCAAGCTCCAAATCATGTGTTGGGTAGTTCCTCTCATGCAGTTTTAGCTGGTGTGATGCATAAGCAATAACATTCCGATCTTGCATCAGTACACAACCTAACCCTATAACACCCCTATGTTCGATAGTGCGTTCTACTGTTTCGGTGACTAGTGTTGGTTCGGACGGCTAGGATGCATAGAACTACATTTAAAAGTTAGTGAGGAGACATAAAATAATGAAATACAATAAAGGAAAATACAAGACAAACAAAGGAAAAATAATAGCAATAAAATGAAACTAAGTTAAATGAGCCAGCACTACAACGATGGGTGACCGCAAGGGGAAGTTACGGTGCAGGCAATAGCTGACCTTAGGACTGCAGGGAACCCTCGAAATTTAGTTTCGAGACATAATTAAAGACTTATTGAAGTATAAATGTCATTGGAAATATCAAAGAAAAATTAATTAATTAGTACAAAGAAAAACGAGAAATCGAGAAAACGACAAAACTCGGTGTTATCGAAAAATCGGGAATGTAACTCGAATAGGGGAATTGTGGTCATTTGACACTCCGAGTTGACTTTTGACTTCAATGTCCATTAAAAATAAATGATATTACACTTTGGAAATGTCATGAAAAATAAAATGGTGGTACATAAATTAAATAGTAAAAGAAATGAGGTAAATATGGGAATTTAGAAACTTTGAATAAATAAACAATTTCTTAAAGTTAGTGCTCCACTAACTTACATTGTGGGACACCTTATTAAACATTTGGGCAGGTTAAACTTCATCTTCAACCTTCAGAAACCACACCAGCCGAAATTCTCCCAAGGTCCATCCATGGGCGCCCACATGCAAGGTACACTCCACCTATGTTCAAGCAAAATTTCTTCTACTTGTCTTCATAAAACTTGACTACCACACCTTGGGCAGCACTTAGGGAACAATAAAGATAGATTTTGGTGGAGTTTTGAAGAAGTCCAAAAGAGGTAAGTGGTTATTTTCAATTCTTGTTTCATTAAAAGTGTAACTAAGGTTGTGGGTAGTTGATTTATGGAAGAATTTTTGAGGTTTGATGAATTGTTGGTGATGGAGCATTTTGGCAGCAATGAACTTCACCATGTACAACTTATTTTTGTATGTAAATGGTAGTTTGGGATGTTGATTTAAATGTTTAATTGTATTGAAGTTGAATTCCATGTGTGAAGTTTGAATGTTAAGCTTGAAAAGTGAAAATGGAAGTTGATGTGTATGTGTAAATTGTTGGCAGCCTCATGATGAAGATTGAAGTGTTTAAGTTCATGAAATATTGTTGAAATATTGTACAAAAAAATGGCAGCACATATGTGTGTGGACAATAGTGATAAGGTAGGCAAATTGTTAATGGAAGTATGTGTGATAATTAAAAGTATTTATGTGTATATATTATTGGGATTGAACTTTGTAAATGGTGACTGCATTTGGTGTATTTTGAAGTGGTTATATTTTGTCCAAGTTGACCTATAATGTAGAGAATTGAATGGTTTTGGTTAGTGCCAAATGCAGAATGGTATGGGAAGTGAAAATGTAACTGGTAAACATGTGTTTGGTTTGGTGTTTGAAAAGCATGTAGAGGGCAGTGTGCAAATGGACCTATAACCCTAAGTGTGTGACTCCAATTGGTATGAGGCCAATTGGAGGCGAAACTAGGCACAAAATGTGCCAACTTTCATGAAGAAAGTCTATCAAAATTATGCCTAGAAAGTGACTTGAGAAATGACCAAATCCGGATTAGTGACTTGAAAACCTGAAAATTGACCATTTGGGTAGCAGTAAGTGTTTTGGCCATAACTCACTCAAAACAGGTCCAAATGACCTGAAATGTTGACCATGAATAGATTAGACATAAAGCTACAATTCTTATGAAGACACCAAAACCCAGAAGTGACCATAATCAAGTCAAATAGCTTGCACAAATTCGGGTATGAAAATTGACAGAACGAGAAATGACCTAAAGTTACCATTTTAGTGCAATCTGTCTAGTTTTGGTAAATTGACCATATCTTGGTATACAACTCAGAAGAACCTGAAATTTTGCCCCGCGTGCAATAATATATGGATCTACAATTTTGCTTCTTTGACCAAAAGCTAAAAACCAAGAGAAATAGGACTTTAAGCTAGACCAATCTAGCACACAAAAATTGAAAACTTGACATTCACATACAATGGTGCTTGAAATAATTTGGCAATGAATGAGAACTTGTAAAAATGGTAAATTGCACTATATTGGTAGCATATTGAAATGCAAATTGTGACATATTGGTAATATTAAACCTAATTCACCTAGAGTGCGTCGAGGGTCAACATTTTAGGTTAACTAAGGAAAATAATAGAATTAAATAAATTAATTATTAAACCTTATTGTCAGATACAGTTTAACTGAGTACTGAAACACTTCAAATTGTGTGTTTCAGTTAGCAAAGACTCATGGAAGGGAAAGGAAACACTGACTCAGGGCCAATAGGCATTTATCCGAGGTTTGTGCACAATAGTTATTTCTTTTGAATTTTCAATTGAAATAAATTATGACAATTTGTTTGTTATTGTTTTAAATTGTGGAAAATTGTTTGAATGGAAATTTAATGGATACTTATTGCTTGAAAAATATTGCAAATTGTTTGAAACCATAGCTATCATGTATATTTGATTGAATTCCTCGCTAGCTTGTCTAGTGGGACGAATTGACTTTGAATTCCCTCTCTGGCTGAAGTGTTGAGGTGTGTGCCTGTTAAGGACAAATAGGATGAGTACTCATTTATTTGCTAGCTAGCTATGTTATTCCTCACTAGCCATCGGCTTTTGGGACGAATTGGACTATGGAACCATGATTAAGCTATGTGTGCGATTTATTGATATTTATTGTGATATTGTGAAATGGAGTTTAAATTCTTTATGACATTCACTGCCTTTTGAATTTAACTATGATTTTAAGTATCCACTATTTATATGATTTATGGTTTATGGTTTTAAATTGTATTTTCTTAATGTTGTGCACCACTGAGACATTGGCTCAGCGATAGCTTTTTCATTGCTATCGCAGGTAGACAGACGGACAGAGTAGCAGAGTAGGCTACTTGTGCTACATTTTGAGATTTCACTGGGTATATTGAGTATACCATATTTTGTAGTTTTTTTTTGTAATGTATGTGCACTGTATGTATATATTGTACTTGGTCTTGAGCAGTTGCAAACTAAAATTATAAATTTTTTTAGCTTGTAAAAGTATTGTGATATATTTATCTTATCTCAGCTTTTGGAAACACTGGAAAATTGATTGTGAATCGTGTTGACAAATGTTGAGAAATTTATTTTGTTGAATTATTATTGGAGTTTGGGATTGAGAAATATATTGGAAGTGCTTTTTATAGGCTTTTGAAGAACTGTTTTATTCAAAATACAGATGGCACTCTACTAAAATTTTTACAGAAATTATTAATACTTCAAATGTGCTATTTGGTTTCAATTGAGTTAAAAAATTTTAATACCTATCAAAAGTGCTCAACACTGTAAAAGAAATGAGAAAAGGTTTTAAAATCCCTTGTAGTGTATTTAATGAACTATCAGTAGGCAAAGTTTAGTAATTCATTAAATATACTACGGGATCATGTTATGCCTTACGGAGGGGTAGGGTGTGACATGTTTTAGTGGTATTAGAGCTAGTTTTTAAATTCTATTTTGACCTGTAATTTAAATATTCTTTCTTCATAATACAACTGCTCATTGTCATTGTTTGATACATACAGTACATTACATTATAAATATGCACTAATGGGAGGAAATCTCCTTGCGTTATTTGTTCGGGAGGTCTAAGATCCTCAAATTGACTATAGAAGAGGGGGATCGTTCAGTCGATCAATCAATAGAGGTTGAGGTACAAGGCGATGCCCCAGCCCTACACAATGTCAAGGATCACCCACTTTGACCCCTTAGTACCGATTCCTGCTCGGTTCGCTCGTGAGATGGTCGCAATGTTCCAACAAATGGCTAATAACATGCCTACTCAACTCCCACTATGGACACCTATGGTACAACCACAGTCTTTAGCTAGGCAGTATGACAAGCTGATTAAATATGGGGCTACTGAGTTCAAAGGGACAGTAGATCCTCTAGAGGTAGAACAATGGTTAGAAAGAATGGATAGGGTGTTCAAGAAACTAAATTGTATAGAGGAGCTCAGATTTGAGTATTCAGTGTCACTACTACAAGGAGATGCATATGACTGGTGGAAAACCATTCCTCATAGTTTAGTGGAATCCCCAGTATTAACCTAGGATGACTTTCTGTGAGAGTTCAGACAAAAATATGTCCCAGATGCCTATGTGGACCCGAAGCTACAGGAGTTCTTAAGTTTGAAATAGGAAGGTAAGTCAGTGGCAGAATATGAAAGGGAATTTTCCCACCTGAGCCACTATGTAGGAAGTCTCCTTGCTACCAGCAGGGAAAGTTGTAAGAGGTTTAAAACCGGCTTAAAGCCTAGTCTCAGACTACAAGTGGTCGGATTTAAGCATACTAACTTCTCTGAGCTTTTTTCTCAAGCACTAGAATTAGAAAGAATTGAGTCAAAAGCAGCCCTAGAGAAAAAGAAATTAGAGAAGACAGAAAAAGAGAAAGAGGGAAAGTTAGTAGATCAGAGTTCTAGTGGTCCTACTAGGAAGAGGAAGAACTTTGGGCGACACAATAGAGGTGGTAAGAAGTGCAGTAGGGAAGATATTCGGAATGAAACCCCTCCATCCAGTCGACAAAGTACCAGAAGTTCCTACCCTCCCCGCTAATGTGAAACTTGTGGTAGAAGCCATGGTGGGGTATGCTATAAGGCCATAGGAGCCTGTTATAACTATGGAGGCACAGGACACTTTGCCAAGGACTGCACCAGTACCCATAGAGTTGGGCCACCTCCTACTACTGTAGAAGGGTCAGTTCAGAATCTTACCACTAGAGGTTCACAACCACCTAGTAGAGGTAGAGGAAAGGGTAGAGGTAGTCCAACAGGTAGCCAAGGCGCAATGAATCAATCAGAGCAAGGCAGTGCTCCAGTCAGAGTCTACGCAATGAGACAAAGAGAAGAGGCTGAGACATCAAATATTGTGGCTGGTACCTTCTCAACTTTTAATCAAGATGTGTTTGTGTTATTTGATCCAGGTTCTACCCATTCCTATGGGTGTACTAGCATCATTGATTGCATTGCTGTTCCGTGTGTGAAAATGGACTTTGAGGTGCTAATAATAAGTCCGCTATGATAAAAGGTCAGGGTCAATAGAATGTATAGGGATTGTCCTTTGGTGATCCAAGGACATACTTTTCTATCTGATCTCATTGAAATGCCCTTCAGAGATTATGATATCATCTTGGGCATAGATTGGTTAGCCAGGCATCACACCATGATTGACTGTAGATTGAAGACAATCACTTTTGGTCTCCCTCAGTACAGTGATGTGGTAATACATGGGGAGAGGCAGCTATTGCCATCAAACATCATTTCGGCTGCACTAGCTAGAAAAATGATCAGAAAGGGGTGTGAAGCATAGTTGGCACATGTGGTAGACACCCAAGTAGGGAGTCTAGCATTGAGGGACATCCCTGCAGTATATGACTTTCCAGATGTATTTCCTAATGAATTGCCAGGATTACCTCTAGAAAGAGAGGTGCAGTTTGAGATTAATGTTACGCCTGGTGTGGATCCAATCTCCATAACACCATACAGAATGGCACCAGTAGAGTTGAAGGAGTTGAAGTTATAGTTACAAGAACTACTTGAAAAGCGCTTCATCCGCCCTAGTGTGTCACCTTGGGGAGCGCCAGCATTGTTTGTTAAGAAGAAAGATGGCACTGTCTGCTTATGTATTGACTACCGGTAATTGAATAAGGTGAGAATAAAGAACAGATATCCATTGCCTTGCATTGATGATCTGTTTGATCAGTTGAAGGGTGCAGCTGTATTCTCCAAAATTGATTTGCGATCTGTTATTATCAGTTGAAAGTGCGAGAGTAGAGTATTCCAAAGACTGCTTTTAGAACTCGATATGGCCACTATGAGTTTCTAGTAATGCCATTCGGGTTAACAAATGCTCCAGCTGCTTTTATGGATCTGATGAACACTATCTTTAGACCATATCTCCACCAGTTTGTGGTGGTGTTTATTGATGATATTTTGATATATTCGAGGAATGCAGAGGAGCATGACAGACATCTGTGGATTATATTGCAGACTTTAAGGGAGAAACAGCTATATGCCAAATTATCAAAATGTGAATTTTGGCTGAAAGAAATCTCTTTCTTGGGACATGTTGTGTCAGCTGAAGGGATTAAGGTAGATTCCAGCAAGGTAGAAGCTATCCTTAATTGGAAGCCACCCAGGAATATCACAGAAATTTGTAGTTTTCTGGGTTTAGCTGGATATTACATCCGGTTTGTGAAAGGGTTTTCTATGTTAGTCTCTCCACTGACCAAGCTATTTTGGAAAGATGTAAAATTTCAGTGGACAGATAAATGCCAGCAGAGTTTTGATGAGTTAAAGAAGTGTTTGACTGAAGCTCCAGTCCTTACTTTACCTACCCTGGGTAAAGAATGCATAGTTTATAGTGATGCTTCTCACAATGGGTTAGGCTGTGTACTAATGCAGGATTGGAATGTCATTGCTTATGCATCACGTCAGCTGAAACCCCATGAGAGGAATTACCCAACACATGATTTAGAGCTTGCAGCTATTGTTTTAGCTCTGAAGATTTGGAAACACTACTTGTATGGGGAGAAATGCTATATTTACACAGATCACAAGAGCTTGAAGTACCTGGGCACCTAGAAGGAATTGAATTTGAGGCAGAGGAGATGGTTAGAACTGATTAAAGACTATGATTGCTTAATAAACTATCAGCCAGGGAAAGCAAATGTGGTGGCTGACGCCTTAAGTCGCAAGACTATGGCAAGTATCAGAGTTTCTCCTTTGTCCATGATACATGAATTGAAAGCACAGCATGCCAGTTTAGAGATTGATGATGAAGGACCGACAGTAGTTGCATGGCATGTACAACTAGTGTTGATTGATCAGATCTGAATGGCTGCTCAGAGTGATGCAAAATATCAGAAGCTACTGAAAGAAGTCCAACAAGGCAAGAAACTTGAATTTTCTGTGAGAAATGATGGTTTGCTACTACATCAGGGTAGAATGTGCATTCCTAATGATGTGGAATTCCGACAAATCATTATGAAAGAAGCACATGAGTCTCCTTTTGCTATGCATCCTAGTGGAACTAAAATGTACAGAGGGCTGAAAGAGCATTACTGGTGGATGGGTATGAAAAGGGATGTAGCTAACTTTGTCTCCAAATGCCTAACTTGTTAGCAAGTGAAGGCAGAACATCAAGTACCAGTAGGTTTGTTACATCCATTGCCAGTACCAGAGTGGAAATGGGAACGGATAACTATGGATTTTGTGATGGGACTTCCGAGGACACAGAATAGTCATGATGCAGTGTGGGTTATAGTTGACATACTGACCAAGTCTGCTCACTTTTTGCCAGTCCGGATGGACTATAGTTTGGAAAGATTGGCCAGATTGTACATAAATGAGATTGTAAAATTGCATGGAGTGCTAGTATAGATTGTATCTGACATAGATCCTAGGTTCACTTCTAGATTCTGGGGTAATCTTCAGAGAGCCCTAGGAACTAGATTGAACTTTAGCATAGCATTCCACCCACAGACAGATGGCCAGTCTGAGAGGGTAATTCATATATTGGAAGATATGCTACGGGCTTGTGTGATTGAGTTTGAAGGTAGTTGGGATATACACTTGTCTTTGATTGAGTTTGTTTATAACAACAGCTACCAATCAAGCATTGGGATGCCTCCATATGAAGCTTTGTATGGCAGAAAGTGCAGAACTCCCCTATGTTGGGATGAAATAGGTAAAAGAAAGATGATTGGGCCAGAAATTGCTCAACAGACAGAGGAAAAGATAAGATTGATCAGAGATCGACTCAAGGCTGCATCAGACCATCAGAAGTCCTATGTTGATCTGAAGAGAAGAGATATTGAATATGCAGTGGGTGAAAAGGTATTCCTCAAAGTTTCTCCTTGGAAGAGGATTATGAGATTTAGTAGAAAGGGGAAACTGAGTTCTCGCTTTATCGGACCATATGAGGTTATGGAAAGAGTGGGTCCTTTGGCATATCGGTTAGCATTACCTCTAGAGCTATAAAGGATACACAATGTCTTCCATGTGTCCATGTTAAGGAGGTACAGATCTAACCCATCTCATGTACTATCAGTTGAAGAGATTGAAGTAAATCCAGACTTCTCATATGAGGAAGAACCCATAGAAATTCTGGCATATGAGGTGAAGCAGTTGAGGAACAAACAGATAGACCTGGTTAAAGTGTTGTGGAACCATCATTCAGATAAGGAAGCTACTTGGGAACGTGAAGAGGATATGAGGAGACAGCACCCATAGCTGTTCAGAGACTGATACTAGGTAAAATTTCGAGATGAAATTTATTTTAAAGGGGAGAGAATTGTAACACCCCTATGTTCGGTAGTGCGTTCTACTGTTCCGGTGACCAGTGCTGGTCCGGACGGCTAAGATGCCTAGAACTACATTTAAAAGTTAGTGAGGAGACATAAAATAATGAAATACAAGAAAAGAAAATACAAGAAAAACAAAGGAAAAATAATAGCAATGAAATGAAAATAAGTTAAATGAGCCAGCACTGCAATGATGGGTGATCGCACGGGGAAGTTATGGCGCAGGTAATAGTCGACCCTAGGACTGCTGGGAACCCTCAGAATTCAGTCTCGAAACATAATTATAGACTTATTGAAGTATAAATATCATTAAAAATATTAAAGAAAATTTAATTAATTAGTACAAAGAAAAATAAAAAATCAAGAAAACGACAAAACTCGGTGTTACCGAAAAATCGAGAATGCAACCCGAATAGGGGCATTGTGGTCATTTGACACCCCGAGTTGACTTTTGACCTCAATTTCCATTAAAAATAAATGATATTACACTTTGAAAATGTCATGAAAAATTAAAATGGTGGTACATAAATTAAATAGTCAAAGAAATGAGGTAAATGTGGGAATTTGGAAACTTTGAATAAATAACCAATTTCCTAAAGTTAGTGCTCCACTAACTTATATTGTGGGACACCTTATTAAACATTTGGGCAGGTTAAACTTCATCTTCAACCTTCAGAAACCACACCAGCCAAAATTCTCCCAAGGTCCATCCATGGCCGCCGACATGTAAGGTACACTCCACCTATGTTCAAGCGAAATTTCTTCTACTTGTCTTCATTAAACTTGACCACCATACCTTGGGCAGCACTTAGGGAACAAGAAAGATAGGTTTTGGTGGAGTTTTGAAGAAGTCCAAAAGAGGTAAGTGGTTATTTTAAATTCTTGTTTCATTAAAAGTGTAACTAAGGTTGTGGGTAGTTGATTTATGGAAGAATTTTTAAGGTTTGATGAATTGTTGGTGATGAAGCATTTTGGCAGGCATGGAACTTCACCATGTACAGCTTATTTTTGTATGTAAATGGTAGTTTGGGATGTTGGTTTAAATGTTTAATTGTATTGAAGTTGAATTCCATGTGTGAAGTTTGAATGTTAAGCTTAAAAAGTGAAAATGAAAGTTGATGTGTATGTGTAAATTATTGGCAGCCTCATGATGAAGATTGAAGTGTTTAAGTTCATGAAATATTGTTTAAATATTGTACAAAAAAATGGCAGCATATATGTGTTTGGGCAATAGTGATAAGGTAGGCAAATTGTTAATGGAACTATGTGTGATAATTAGAAGTATTTATATGTATATATTATTGGGATTGAACTTTGTGAATGGTGACTGCATTTGGTGTACTTTTAAGTGGTTATATTTTGTCCAAGTTGACTTATAATGTAGAGAATTGAATGGTTTTGGTTAGTGCCAAATGCATAATGTGGAAAGTGAAAATGTAATTGGTAAACATGTGTTTGATTTGGTGTTTGAAAAGCATATAGAGGGCAGTGCGTAAATAGACCTATAACCCTAAGTGTGTGATTCCAATTGGTATGAGGCCAATTGGAGGTGAAATTAGGCACAAAATGTGCCAACTTTCATGAAGAAAGTCTACTAAAATTCTGCCTAGAAAGTGACTTGAGGAATGACCAAATCCGGATTAGTGACTTGAAAGCCTAAAAATTGACTATTTGGGCAGCAGTTAGTTTTTTGGCTAACTCACTCAAAACAGGTCCAAATGACCTGAAATGTTTACCATGAATAGATTAGGCATAAAGCTACAATTTTTATGAGGACACCAAAACCCTGAAGTTACCATAGGCAAGTCAAATAGCTTGCACAAGTTCGGGTATAAAAACTGCCAAAACTAGAAATGACCTAAAAATGACCTAAAGTTACCATTTTAGTGCAATCTGTCCAGCTTTGGAAAATTGACCATATCTTTGTCTGTACAAATAAGAATGACCTGAAATTTTGCCTCGCGTGCAATAAGACATAGATCTACAATTTTGCTTCTTTGACCAAAAGCTAAAAACCAAGAGAAATAGGGCTTTAAGCTAGACCAATCTAGCACACAAAAATTGAAAACTTGACATTCACATACAATGATGCTTGAAATAATTTGGCAATGAATGCCAACTTGTAAAAATGGTAAATTGCACAATATTGGCAGCATATTGAAATGCAAAATGTGACATTTTGGCAACATTAAACCTAATTCACCTAGAGTGCATTGAGGATCAACATTTTAGGTTGACTAAGAAAAATAATAGAATTAAATAAATTAATTATTGAACCTTATTATCAGAGACAGTTTAAATGAGTACTGAAACACTTTAAATTGTGTGTTTTAGTTAGCAAAGACTCAAGGAAGGGGAAGGAAACAATGAGTTAGGGCCAAGAGGCATTTATCAGAGGTTTTTGCACAACAGTTATTTCTTTTGAATTTTCAATTGAAATAAATTATGACAATATGTTTGTTATTGTTTTAAATTGTGGAAAATTGTTTGAATGGAAATTTGATGGATACTTATTACTTGAAAAATATTGCAAATTGTTTGAAACCATAGCTATCATGTATATTTGATTGAATTTCTCGCTAGCTTGTCTAGTGGGATAAATTGACTTTAAATTCCCTCTCTGGCTGAAGTGTTAAGGTGTGTGCCTGTTGAGGACGAATAGGATGAGTACTCATTTAATTGCTAGCTAGCTATGTTATTCCTTACTAGCCATTGGCTTTTGGGATGAATTGGACTATGGAACCATGATTAAGCTGTGTGTGTGATATATTGATATTTATTGTGATATTGTGAAATGGAGTTTAAATTCTTTAAGACATTCACTGTCTTTTGAATTTAACTATGATTTTAAGTATCCACTGTTTATATAATTTATGGTTTATGGTTTTAAATTTTATTTTTTTAATGTTGTGCACCACTGAGACATTGGCTCAGCGATAGCTTTTTCATTCTTATCACAGGTGGCAGATTAGACAGAAATGAGTAGGCTGCTTGTGCTACATTTTGAGATTTCATCGGGTATATTGAGTATAACATATTTTGTAGTTTTTGTTGTAATGTATGTGCACTATATGTATCTATTATACTTAGTCTTGAGCAGTTGTAAACTAAAATTATAAATTATTTTGGCTTGTAAAAATATTGTGATATATTTACCTTATTTCAGCTTTTGGAAACACTGGAAAATTGATTGTGAATCGTGTTGACAAATGTTGAAAATTTTATTTTGTTGAATTGTTATTGGAGTTTGGGATTGAGAAATATATTGGAAGTGCTTTTTACAGGTTTTTGAAGAACTGTTTTATTCAAAATACAGATGGTACTCTGCCAAAATTTTTATAGAAATTATTAATACTTCAAATGTGCTATTTGGTTTCACTTCAGTTAAAAATTTTTAATACCTATCAAAAGTGCTCACTACTATAAAAACAAATAAGAAAAGGTTTTAAAATCCCTTATAGTTTATTTAATGAACTATTAGTAGGCAAAGTTTGATAATTCATTAAATATACTACGGGATCATGTTATGCCTTACGGAGGGGTAGGGTGTGACAAACCCATTGTGAGAAGCATGAATATAAACTATGTATTCTTTACCCGGTGTAGGTAAAATAAGAACTGGAGTTTTAGTCAAACACCTCTTCAACTCATCAAAACTCTGCTGACATTTATCTGTCCACTGAAATTTTACATCTTTACGAAGCAGCTTGGTCAGTAGAGAGGCTAACATAGAAAATCCTTTCACAAATCGACGGTAATATCCCGCTAAACACAGAAAACTGTGAATTTTTGTGATATTCCTGGACGGCTTTTGTCACACCTTACCCCTCTGTAAGACATAACATGATCCCGTAGACTACTTAATGAACTATCGAACTTCGCCTACTAATAACTCATTAAGTACCCTATAAGGGATTTTAAAACAATTTTCTTATATTTGGAAGTGGTGAGCATTTTGGTAAGAAATAAAATTATTTATTCAAAGCTTAAATACTAGTAAAAACTTTTGTCCATTTTAATTTTGCTGCAAATTTTATGAAAATTTTGATAGAGTTCCGTCTTTATTTTAAGAAAATAGTTCTTTAAACACCTGAGAAAAACACTTCTAATAAATTTTCCAAAACTCTCAACCTCCAAATAATCTCAAGTCAACTCAATTCAATCCACTTCAAAATAATTCCACAATCCAATCAAAGTTTATCGTCTCAAAATATTTCATAACTTCTTTCACAGTGCATAAAGTGTGAAATTCACAAATACAAACCTTAATTTACAAAAAGAAGTTCCAAAAATAATATTATTACAATTTATTATACAACTGCTCAACTTTATACTGATACATAAAACATTACAATATTTACATCAAAAATAACTACAAGGGTATAAAACAATACCCGTACAAAAATATCAGTATAGTCCTCAATATTAGTAGCAGCTCACTCTGCTGCTTTCTCCTTGCTCTTATCTGCGACAACAAAATAAGCTATCGCTGAGTATAAAAATAATCAGTGGTGCACAATAAAAATTTAAAATACAATACATAAATCATTTATTGACAAAAAATAATTTAAATATTTCTCAATCACATTTCACAAATTATCAAAACTCATAATGACACAATTTGATCAAACAATTTAATAAACAAAGTGTTGCCAAATCATACACAACTTAAGCAATGACACAAAATTTCCGATCAATGCCGTGTTGTACATCACGACAAAGTAATCTACAACCCCAATAATCGAAATCAATACGGGAGGTGGCTAGCTAGCTAATGAGTACTCATCCGATCTACAACCTCAACTAGTAAACTAGAGAGGGAGGAAAAATAATTGATCTCAGCCCATGAATGGAGGAGTAATAAGGCACTGTCATGCTAAGTGCGAATCAAAAATCCATTTCAAACATTTTATTCACCCATTTCTCACATTTTTGGTCTCTAAACCCTAAGTTTCCAAACCCTAAACACACTAAATTGTTGCATTTAACCAATTCAAAGCATATCAATCTCATTAGCACATCCATACAAGCTTACCTACCATATTAAATTCAATCAAAACTCAAAAATATGCATAGTAACCCTAGTTGGCCAAATTTTCAATTTGGTCCTTCACAAATGTTTTTATTTTATTTTAAGTTAAGATCTAAGCTACCTACACCAAGAACACAAATATTAAACATAAATTTTCAATTTAAATTCACTAACCTTAAACTTTGAATTTCAATCTTCAATTCCACCCCTCTTTCCTTCTTTCTTGTTCAATCCTCTTCTCAAGTGACTAAAACAAGTTTTTATGTAGTAATTATGGGAGAAATTGAGGTTTAGTAGGATTTAAAAGCTTGAAGCAAGCTTTAATGGAGTTTTAACAATGGAGATGTGAGGGAGAGGGAGAGTGACGGGTTGAAGAAGACTTTTGTGTTCTATTTTTTTTTTCTTTTCTTTCTTTATGTCTTTTATCTTATGGAAGACCCAAAAATCCATTTAATCTAATTTATTAATTATAGGATTTATGGCATCATGCAAGATGTCATCTTCCTACACCTTTTTCATTTTCTTTCTTTTTTTTTTATTTTTCTATTAGTTCTTTAATTTAATTCTCGATTCTAAAATTTTCTTTTCTCTGATTTTATTTGACAGTTAGGTCAGGAGTCAGCTCTCGGGGTCAATTGACCAAATTGCCCCTCTTCAGTTCAACCTGATTTGCAAATAATTTAATATTTCTTCCAGCTCCATGACCTAATTATTTGACTAGCTTAATAGTTCTTTTTCCTGATTTTTTCTTTTCCACTGTGTTTGTAATGGTCCTAAGGACCGCGGTGTTACATTTTACAGTTCAAAATTTGAGTTTAAATCGACTTCGCAGTCGTTCCCGAGAAGTTCACCCACCATTGTGTCTCTCGGCTCGTTTAACTTCTTATGTTCTGTTTTTCTTATTTATACTTAACTAATTGGCAATTACTAATTATTTGTGTTTATAGGTTATCTAGTTGTCTTAGATGTGGTTCTAATCCCCTTAATTCTTCGGACCGATACCGGTCACCGGAATAGTGAAATATACCAGGCTATAAAAATGGGGGTGTTATAGCTTCCAATTAAGGATAGCTTCTACCTTGTTGGAATCTACCTTGATCCCTTCAGCTGACACAACATGTCGCAAAAAAAGAGATTTCTTTCAGCCAAAATTCACATTTCGATAATTTGACGTATAACTATTTCTCCCATAAAGTCTGCAGTACAATCCGTAGATGTCTGTCATGCTCCTCTGCATTCCTCGAATATATCAAAATATTATCAATAAACACCACCACAAACTGGTTAAGATATGGTCTGAAGATAGTGTTCATCAGATCCATAAAAGCAGCTGGAGCATTAGTTAACCTGAATTACCAGAAACTCATAGTGGCCATATCGAGTTCTGAAAGCAGTTTTTGGAAAACTCTGCTCTTGCACTTTCAACTGATAATAACTAGATCGCAAATCAATTTTGGAGAATACAGCTGCACCCTTCAACTGATCAAACAGATCATCAATGCAAGGCAATAGATATCTGTTCTTTCTTGCCACCTTATTCAACTGTTGGTAGTCAATACATAAGCGGAGAGTGCCATCTTTCTTCTTAAGAAACAATACTGGCGCTCCCCAAGGTGACACACTAGGGCGGATGAAGCCCTTTTCAAGTAGTTCTTGCAACTGTACCTTTGACTCCTTTAACTCTGCTGGTGCCATTCTATATGGTGTTATGGAGATTGGATCCACACCAGGCATAACATTAATCTCAAACTGCACCTCTCTTTCTGGAGGTAATCCTGGCAATTCATCAGGAAACACATCTAGAAAGTCATATACTGTAGGGATGTCCCTCAATGCTAGACTCCCCACTTGGGTGTCTACCACATGTGCCAAGTATGCTTCACACCCTTTACGATCATTTCTTGGCTAGTGCAGCCGAAATGATGTTTGATGGCAATAGCTGCCTCTCCCCATGTATTACCACATCACTGTACTGAGGGAGACCAAAAGTGATTGTCTTTAGTCTACAGTCAATCATGGTGTGATGCCCGGTTAACCAATCCATGCCCAAGATAATATCATAATCTCTGAAGGGCATTTCAATCAAATCAGATAGAAAAGTATGTCCTTGGATCACCAAAGGACAATCCCTATACATTTTATTATTCCTGACCTCCTATCCTAGCGGACTTGTTACTAGCACCTCAAAGTCTATTTTCACACACAGAACAACAATGCAATCAATGATGCTAGTACTCACATAGGAATGGGTAGAACCTGGATCAAATAACACAAACACATCTTGATTAAAAGTTGAGAATGTACCAGCCACAATGTCAGATGTCTCAACCTCTTCTCTCTGTCTCATTATGTAGACTCTGATTGGAGCACTGCCTTGCTCTGATTGATTCACAGTGCCTTGGCTGCCTGCTAGACTACCTCTACCCCTGCCTCTACCTCTGCTAGGTAGTTGTGAACCTCTGGTGATAGGATTCTGAACTGACCCTTCAATCGTAGTAGGAGGTGGCCCAACTCTACGGGCACTGGTGCAGTCCTTGGCAAAATGTCCTGTGCCTCCATAGTTATAATAGGCTCCTATGGCCTTATAGCATACCCCACCATGGCTTCTACAACAAGTTTCACATTGGCGGGGAGGGCAGAAACTTCTGGTACTCTGCTGACCAGATGGAGGAGGTTTTTGTCCTGAATATCTTCCCCTACCATACTTCTTACCACCCTTACTGTGTCCCCCAAAGTTCTTCCTCTTCCCAGTAGGACCACTGAAACTCTGATCTACTGACTTGTCCTCTTTCTCTTTTTCTATCTTCTCTTATTTCTTTTTCTCTGGGGCAGCTTTTGACTCAATTCTTTCTAATTCCAGTGCTTGAGAAAAAAGATCAGATAAGTTAGTATGCTTGAATCCGACCACTTGCAGTATGAGATTGGGCTTCAAGCTGGTTTCAAACCTCTTACATCTTTCCCTGCTGGTAGCAAGGAGACTTCCTGCATAGTGGCTCAGGTGGGAAAATTCCCTTTCATATTCTGCCACTGACCTACTTCCCTGTTTCAGACTTAAGAACTCCTGTAGCTTCTAGTCCACATAGGCATCAAGGATATATTTTTGTCTGAACTCCTGCAGAAAGTCATCCCAGGTTAGTATTGGAGGTTCCACCAAACTATGAGGAATGGTTTTCCACCAGTCATATGCGTCTCCCTGTAGTAGTGACATTGAATACTCAAATCTTAGCTCTTTTGTGCAGTGCAGTTTCTTGAACACCCTATCCATTCTTTCTAACCATTGTTCTGCCTCTAGAGGATCTACTGTCCCCTTGAACTCAGTAACCCCATATTTAATCAGCTTGTCATACTGCCTAGCTGAAGACTGTGGTTGTACCATTGGTGTCTGTAGTGGGACTTAAGTAGGCATGTTACCAGCCATCTGTTGGAACATTGCAACCATCTCCGAGCAAACCGAGCAAGAATCAGATCGAGGGGGCTGGTTTGGCTGATCCACTCACATTGTGTAGGGCTGGGGCATCCCCTTGTACCTCAGCTTCTATTGATTGATCGACTGAACGATCCCCCTCTTCCATAGTCAATTTGAGGATCTTAGACCTCTTGAACAAATAACACAAAGAGATTTCCTCCCGTTAGTGCATATTTATAATGTAATATACTGTATGTATCAAACCATGACATTGAGCAGTTATACTATGAAGAAAGAATATTCAAATTACAGGTGAAAACAGAATTTAAAAACTAGCTCTGATACCACTAAAACATGTCACACCCTACCCCTCTGTAAGGCATAATATGATCTCGTAGTATACCTAATGAATTACCAAATTTTATCTACTAATAACCCATTAAATACACTATAAGGAATTTTAAACCTTTTCTTACTTCTTTTTACAGTGGTGAGCACTATTGACAGGTGTTAAAAATTTTCTTTTACTGAAGTGAAACCAAATAACAAATTTGAGTATCAATAATTTTTGTAAAAATTTTGGCAGAGTGCCATCTGTATTTTGAATAAAACAGTTCTTCAAAAACCTGTAAAAAGCACTTCAAATATATAATTCCTCAATCCCAAATTCCAATAATTTGTTTAACACAATAAATTTCTCAACGTTATCAACTCAGTTCAACAATCAATTTTCCAGTGTTTCCAAAAGCTGAGACAAGATAATTATATCACAATATTTTTACAAGCCAAAATAATTTACAATTTTAGTTTACAACTACTCAACACCAAGTACAATATATACATACAGTGCACATACATTACAACAAAAACTACACAATATGGTATACTCGATATACCCGGTGAAATCTCAAAATGTAGCACAAGCAACTACTCTATCGCTTCCGTCTGCCTATCTACTGCGGCAAAGAATGAAAGCTATCACCGAGCCAATGTCTCAAGCAGTACAACATTAAGAAAACACAATTTAAAATCATAAACCATAAATCATATGAACTGTGGATACTTAAAATCATAGTTGAATTCAAAAGACAGTGAATGTCATAAAGAATTAAACTCCATTTCACAATATCACAATAAATATCAATAAATCACACGCACAGCTTAATCATGATTCCATAGTCCAATTCGTCCCAAAAGCCGATGGCTAGTGAGGAATAATATAGCTAGCTAGCAAATAAATGAGTACTCATGCTATTCGTCCTCAACAGGCACACACCTCAACACTTCAGCTAGAGAGGGAATTCAAAGTCAATTGGTCCCACTAGACACGCTAGCAAGGAATTCAATCAATATACATGATAGCTATAGTTTCAAACCATTTACAATGTTTTTCAAGCAATAAGTATCCATCAAATATCATTCAAATAAATTTTCATAATTTAAACAATAACAAACAATTTGTCATAATTTATTTCAATTGAAAATTCAAAAGAAATAACTGTTGTGCACAAACCTCTGATAAATGCCTCTTGGCCCTGACTCAGTGTTTCCTTCCCCTTCCCTGAGTCTTTGCTAACTGAAACACACAATTTTAAGTATTTCAGTACTCATTTAGACTGTCTCTAATAATAAGGCTTAATAATTAATTTATTGAATTCTATTATTTTTCTTAGTCAACCTATAATGTTGACCCTCGATGCACTCTAGGTGAATTAGGTTTAATACTACCAATATGTTACATTTTGCATTTCAATATGCTACCAATATAGTGCAACTTACCATTTTTACAAGTTGGCATTCATTGCCAAATTATTTCAAGCATCATTGTATGTAAATGTCAAGTTCTCAATTTTTGTGTGCTAGATTAGTCTAGCTTAAAGTCCTATTTCTCTTGGTTTTTAGCTTCTGGTCAAAGAAGCAAAATTGTAGATATGTGTCTTATTGTATGCGAGGCAAAATTTCAGGTCATTCTGAGTTGTATAGACCAAGATATGGTCAATTTACCAAAGCAGGACAGATTGCACTAAAATGGTAACTTTAGGTCATTTTTAGGTCATTTCTGGTTCTAGCAGTTTTTATACCTGAATTTGTGCAAGCTATTTGACTTGCTTATGGTATTTTTTGGGTTTTGGTGTCTTCATAAGAGTTGTATCTCTAGGTCTAATCTATTCATGGTAAAAATTTCAGATCATTTGGACCTGTTTTGAGTGAGTTATGGCCAAAACACTAACTGCTGCCCAAATGGTAAATTTTCAGGCTTTCAAGTCACTAATCTGGATTTGGTCATTTTTCAAGTTACTTTCTGGATAGAAATTAGGTAGGCTTTCTTCATGAAAGTTGGCACATTTTGTGCCTAGTTTCACCTCCAATTGGCCTCATACAAATTGGAGTCACAAACTTAAGGATATAGGTCCATTTGGACACTGCCCTCTACATGCTTTTCAAACACCAAACCAAACACATGTTTACCAATTACATTTTCACTTCTCATACCATTCTGCATTTGGCACTAACCAAAACCATTCAATTCTCTACATTATAAGTCAACTTGGACAGAATATAACCACTTCAAAATACACCAAATGCAGTCACAAATCACAAAGTTCAATCCCAATAATATATACACATAAATACTTCTAATTATCACACATACTTCCATTAACAATTTGCCTACCTTATCACTATTATCCACACACTTATATGCTGCCATTTTTTTGTACAATATTTCAATAATATTTCATGAACTTAAACACTTCAATCTTCATCATGAGGCTACCAAAAATTTACACATACATATCCACTTCCTTTTTTCCTTTTCAAGCTTAACATTCAAACTTCACACATGGAACTCAACTTCAATACAATTAAAAATTTAAATCAACATCTCAAACAACCATTTACATGCAAAGATAAGTTGTACATGGTGAGGTTCCATGGCTGCTGAAATGGCTCAACTCCAATAATTCATCAAACCTCAAACTTCTTGCATAATTTAACTACCCACAACCTTAGTTATACTTTTAATGAAACAAGGATTGAAAATAACCACTTACTTCTTTTGGACTTCTTCAAAATCTCACCAAAACTTATCTTTCTTGCTTCCTTATTGCTGCCCAAGGTGTCTAAGTAAGGTTTAGTGAAGGAACCTAGTGAAAAATATGCCTAAATCATGGTTGCATGGAGCTTGGTTAAGCTTTGGCCATGGAGTCCCATGGAGTTTTGAGAGGAAAATGGGTTCGGTAACTTTGAGGGATTTGTGGGAGAAGAAGATAAAATGGTTAGTGGTCCACTAATCTGTTCCTTAATAATTTTTAAGGTGTCTATTGTAACACCCTATATTCTGGTGAGTGCTCTCTTTCAGTGACAGATTCTGTCTGATACTAGGATTCTTAGAATAATATTTAAATATTAGTGTGGAGATATAAGTTAGTGAAATACAATAAAGGAAATGCAAGAAAAAAATAAGGGAAAAATAAAAGAAAGAAAATGGAACTAAGCTAAACGGATAAAACCGTACCGATGGGTAATCGCACTAGGAAGTTGCAGCATGGGCCGTTGACTAGCCTTGGACCGCGGGGAACCCTAGAAAATATTTTTGAGACTTAAATAAATATCTATTGAAAAATAAATGGTATTAGAAATGTCAAAGAAAAATTAAATAATTAGTACAAAGAAAAACGAAAAATCGAGAAACTGATAAAAATCGGTGTTACCAAAAAAGCCAAAAAGCAACCCGAATAAGGGCATTGTGGTCAATTGACACCCCAAGCTACCTTTTGACCTAAATGTCCATTAAAAATAAATGATATTAAACTTTGAAAATACCATGAAAATTAAAATGGTGGTCCATAATTTAAATAGTGAAAAAAAGGGGTATAATGTTGAATAATTTAAAGTTAAATTAAATTAATGATATTCTTACATTAGTGGACCACTAAACACTTTGAAAATCAATAAAAATCCTGTCATCTTGCACTAACTTCTGCAAACCATCTTCTTCCTCAAACTCTCTCCATTGCCAAATCAAGCTCTTCCCAAAACTTCATGGCCATCCACCATGCAAGGGTTAATCCACCATCATTAAGCCATTAGTTCTTCTAGGTTTCTTCACTAAAGTTGTTCTATACAACTTGGGCAACATTTTTGGAGCAAGAAAGGAAAGTTTTGATGGAGTTTTGAGGAAGTCCATAAGAGGTAAGTGTGTATTTTTCAATCATGCTTCATTAAACTTTGAGTGGATGTTGTAGTGAGTTATTTTATGGAAGAAATTTTGAAGTTTGATGGATTAATGGTGAAACACCATTTCTGCAGCCATGGGAGCTCACCATATGTTGTTCGTTTTCACTTGTAAATGGTTGTTTAAGATGTTGGTGTAAGTGTTTATGTGTATAGAAATGATTTAGACCATGTATACTAAGTGTATGTGTAATGGTGAATTTGGTTTTGGAAGCTTGAAAGCAATTTGAAGGAGATATTTTCCATGAGGTGAATCAGCAACATTAAAGTGTGGTTAGAAATGTGTTGTTTCATGGTATGGGTTGCTGAATTATGTTGCTTATGGTGGCAGCATGTGTATGTGAATAATTGTTTGGATTTAGACATGTAAACGAGGTATGTTCATGTGGTTAAATTATTGTAATTGGACTTTGAAAATTTTGAGTTATAATGTGCACGTTGAGAGTGGTTACAAGCTGCCCAAAATGACCAAAATGTGATGTAAAGTATGTTAATGTTATGGTACCAAATCAGAATTGGCATGAAAGGTAAACTTGGTATGTATTGAATGTGTAATTGGTAAGTGTTGAATAATGTGTAACAGGGCAATGTACACTTTAGCTTAGAACCTTAAGTGTGTGACTCCAATAGGTATGACACAAATTGAAGGTGAAACTAGGCACAAAATGTGCCAACTTTCATGAAGGAAGCTTACCTAAATTCTGCCTAGAAGGTGACTTGAAATCCGGATTAGTGACTTGAAAGCGTGAAAATTGACCATTTAGGCAGCAGTTAGTTTTCTGACCATAACTTACTCAACACAGGTCCAAATGACTTAAAATTTTCACCATGAATAGTTTAGACATAGATCTACAATTCTTATGAAGACACCAAAGCCCAGAAATGGCCAGAACCAAGCCAAATGGCTTGCACAAGTTCAGGTACCAAAACTGGCCGAACCAAAAGTGACCTAAAAATGACCTAAGCCTATCATTTTAGTGCATTCTGTCCAGTATTGGTAAATTGACCATATCTTGGTCTACACAACTCAAAATGACCTGAAATTTTGCCCCGCGTGCAATAAGACATAGACCTACAAGTTTGTAGTTTGGACCAAAACCCGAAAATTTAGGGAACTAGGTTGTCCGGCTAGGTCAAAATAGTACACCGAAATCTGGTAAATTGCAATAAAATGCAATACACTTGGAAATGAAATTTGTAACAATAGAATTGACTCACTTAGCGTGCATCAAGGGTGAACATTATAGGTTAACTAATGAAATGAATTAAAGGGAATAGTACCAAGAACATTTAAATATTAGATTTTATTGTTAGAAATAAATTTATTGAGTACTGAAACACTTTAAATTTTGTGTTTCAGTTGAAAAGGATATTGAGAAGCATAAGGAACACTGAGTCAGGGCTAAGAGGCATTTATCAGAGGTCTATGCAGAATACTTTTTATATTCACTGCTTTTACCAGAAAATTTATTTGGAGAAATGAGTTATGAATAATTTTTTATTGTTTTGGCTTTGGGAATCGTAATTGGAAAATATTGTGTTGCCTACTTTGCAAATGGAAATTTTGAGATAAAATATGATTTGTGGTTTGTATAAAATATTTAAATATTATGATTTGAAATTGTTTTGATTCACACTTGGCATGACAATATTACTATGTTCCTCCTCAATTTATGGGGTGAGTGTGATTATATTCCTCCCTCTTTGACTTGCCAGTCTGAGGTGAGTGTGGATGAGTACTTATTATCTAGCTAGCTACCTCCCTCATTCATTTTGATTAGTGGGGTGAGTGTGCCTTGTCGTGGTGTACAACACGGCATGTTCAGAAAATTTGTGTCATGACCTAAGTTGTGTTATTGATTGGCAACACTGTGTTAAATAATTGTTTGATCAAATTTGTGTTATATGAGCTTTGAAAAATTGTGAATTGTTTGGATTGTAAATTCTCAATAAAATTTTTACATACCGCATTTTAAATTGTTATTGTGCACCATTGAGTAAATTTTACTTAGCAATAGCTTTTTCATTGCTGTCGCAGGTAGACAAACGGATAGAGCAGCAGAGTAGGCTGCTTGTGCTACATTTTGAGATTTCGCCGAGTATATTGAGTATACCATATTTTGTAGTTTTTGTTGTAATGTATGTGCACTGTATGTATATATTGTACTTGGTCTTGAGCAGTTGTAAACTAAAATTGTAAACTATTTTGGCCTGTAAAAGTATTGTGATAAATTTATCTTATCTCAGCTTTTGGAAACATTGGAAAATTGATTGTTGAACTGAGTTGATAATGTTGAGAAATTTATTATGTTGAACAAATTATTGGAGTTTAGGATTGAGGAATTATATATTTGAAGTGCTTTTTACAGGTTTTTGAAGAACAATTTTATTCAAAATACAGATAGCACTCTGCCAAAATTTTTACAGAAATTATTAATACTTCAAATGTGTTATTTTGTTTCACTTCAGTAAAAAATTTTTTAACACCTGTCAATAGTGCTCACCACTATAAAAAGAAGTAAGAAAAGTTTTAAAATCCCTTATAGTGTATTTAATGGGTTATCAGTAGACGAAATTGGTAATTCATTAGGTATATTACGAGATCATGTTATGCCTTACGGAGGAGTAGGGTGTGACATCCATAGTGCTCCACTAATCTATTTTAACCTTATTATAGTTTAAAGTCTTCATATTTGCATTTAATCTCCACATTTCTCTAAATTTCATTACACATTTAATTTCCTTTTTAATGGGGTCCCCAAATTTAAATACTATTTATTTTAATGGACACTTAGGTCAAAAGGCAACTCGGGGTGTCAATTGACCACAATGCCCCTATTCGGGTTGCATTCCTAATTTTTTGGTAACACTAAGTTTTGTTGTTTTCTCGATTTCTCATTTTTCTTTGTTCTAATTAATTAATTTTTCTTTGATATTTCTAATGACATTTATAATTCAATAAGTCTTTAATTATATCTCAAAACAAAATTTCAAGGGTTCTCTGAAGTCCTGGGGTCGGCTATTGCCTGTGCCATAACTTCCCCGTGCAGTCACCCATCGCTACGGTTTTTAGCTCTTTTAACTTGGTTACATTTCATTGCTATTATTTTTCCTTTGCTTTTCTTATTTTTTCCTTTCTTGTATTTCATTATTCTATGTCTCCTCACTACTTTTAAATGTAGTTCTAGGCATCCTAGCTGTCCGGACAAACATTGGTCACCTGAACAGTAGAACGCACTACCGAACATAGGGGTGTTACAAGTTTTGAATGAATTAAAATTGTTTATGGGTGGGTTTTGAATGTGAATATGAGACATATAACATCAATTGTTATGCTTGAAGTAAGATTGAAGAATTCGGGAAATAGGGTTTGAGGAAGAATTTGGGTTTTGCAAAATTGATGGTAAATTAGGGTTCTTAAGGTCAATTGATGAACAATTGGCATGGTTGAACCTTAATTTGGGATTAAATGTGGCATTGGATTGTGAAATTATTGAGCTGCCTTGTGGCTATGAATCTGGACCATTGGAGTCTAAGGTGTTTGGACAGCTCTAATTGGATTTCTGTAGCTCCAATTGGTGCAAGTCTAATTGAAGGTGAAAGTAGATACATAATGCAACATTTTTGGTGAAGAAACCCTACCCAGAAAATCTACTTAAGTTGACCTAAAAATTGCCTTAATCCTGCTAAAACACAAGCTATCTCTGAAAATTGACTAAATAAACAGTGTTTGTTCAAATGGTCATAATTCAGTGTAGAAATGTCCAATTGACCTGATCTTTATATCAATGAAAATCTTAGAAAATTTAGAGCAACTTTCATGAAGAACACAAGTCCAAATTTAGATCATAACCCATCCGAAATGCTAGCCAAAGTCAGGACACCAAAACTGCCAGAACCAAATTGTGCCCAGAAATTATGGGTACTGACCAATCCGGCCAGTTATGGTTAAAAGGCCATAACTTGAGCTACAAAACTCCAAATGGAGTGATTCAAAAAGGAAATTAAAGAAGACACAATAAGGAATAACTTTGATGAAGAGAGTATAGCCAAATTTTTACTGTAGACAGGCCTAATGAAACAATGAACTCAAGTGAACCAAAATTGAAAATTTAAGATTATGTCCATTTGGCTTAGAATTGAATTTGGCAACCAATGCCAACACATATAATATTCAAAATATGGTATGTTGTCATCATTAGAACTAACATACCCACTGATTATGAAAAAGTCAACATTTTGGTTGACTAGCAAGGTGAATAGTAACTCCTAAATATCAAATGCAATGAATTATACAATTAACTTTGTGATATGCCCTAATATGCCTAGTAAGATTGGTTTGGATAGGTTGGCATGCCAATAGGGTTTTATTAGCAGTACTGCATATAGCATTATGCCATTTTGTGATTTATGACATTTCGTGCCATTCTATGATATTATGACCTATGGCCATTCTGCTATGCTTGATATACTTGTTCTTGTGCCCAATGATTATTATGACTCATTAGCTGTTCTGTTGCACATCTGCAGACACTTTGTGACCGATGGTGTGATGGCCCGAGGTACTTGATACCCAGTGCTAATTTACCCATTTATCTAGTCCAGTCAATCGGTTATAGGTTACTTGGGCAGTGAAAAGTATTAATGAGATTAAAAATACATTGAAATAAAATATAGGAATTGAGTAAAAAGACAAAGAAGGAAAAGAAAGATTGTAATAAAATAAATATTCCCAAAGTTCAATAAAACTTAAAATGATGTTTAAGATCAATATAGGATCAACCTATAAAATGCTAGGAAGAGTTGATACTATAAATTTTAATTAGCCTTCAATCCATAACTTATTTAGTATACATTTTCCTTATAAGTATTATAATTTGGAAATCATTACTTTTATTTGTATATTATATTTTCATTATATTATTACACCACTAAGCAGAAATGCTTAGCGTGTTGGATTTTCCATCGCGTAGGTTTTGGAGATAAGGAGAATGGCCAGTGGATATCGAATTGGGAGTTTGAGATGTTGGATCTGCATCAGTGTTAGACAGTATCACCTCATCCGTACAGTGCATTTGGTAGGGCCCATTAGGCCATGTTAGTTATTTTTTGGGTATTGTGAATATTCATTAAATTTTGTAATGTAAATTATGAATTTATGGAATTATAATTGTACATGATGTAAATTATAACTTTTTGTAATAAATTGTATAGTGATGTAAATTAATGAAATTTGAGAATTTCATGTATAAATTGACTATGAATGGATGAACATCTGAATGAATTTGATGGCTTGAAATTGAGTAATGTTGATTGGGATTTTAAATTGAAATTGAGAATGTTGATGAGTACATGAATTGATATGAAATTGTTTTAAACAAGTGAATAGTGTAATACGTCAAATATTAATAAATTAGGGGAAACTCCGTCAGTTTCTCCGGTAAAATAAATCAATCTGAATTTAAATAAAATTAAATGTGATAACCAAGAATATAATGGGATAAGTTAAGACGCTCCGGCACACTATGTGGCATGCCTTGCTCGCCTACACTGCAGACGAGTAAGGGGTGTTACATAAGGTGTTGCCTAGGGCCATGTAGTGCCACATGAGCGATGTACTTTACCACAGATAGACTTTTGTTTCGACCTAAATTCTCCTGCACACATTTTAAAATGAACTTCTAAGGCTTTTGGGACTCTGAAATATGACTTTAAGGCACTTGATATAAATATTAGAACACCAAAATAGGCAGAAGAGTCGAGTTCAAGGAGTCTGCTTCACTTTTAAACTCTAGTTTTCTAAGCAATTTAGAGAGAATCTGCATTAAGCTTTAGGAGAAGGACTCTCAGCTGAAGTTCCAAAAGTTTAAGGCTGCAGATCTTTGTTTTAGGTTCTTTTGTTATTGTCATGACTCGATCCCATGGGCCTGAATGGCACTAAAACCTAGGCTGACATAAAGCCCTTGAGGCCCGTAGTAAGCCTTATTATTCTCCAAATCCATAACCAGGGCCCAAAACTGAGGCCCACATGCAAGTAAAATAAAATAATATATTATATTTTTATTCGGGTCAACCCAACCCGATAACCATCGAAAATTAAAACAAGGGGAGCCCAGCTCAACCCTAATACCATCATTTATAAATTATTTAAATATCATAAAAATCTTCATTTATTAATATCAAGAACTTAAATTAACATAGTTCCTAACAAGGTCCATACTACTGCTAAAATATGCAGAGTTCTAGATTACAAATTTACAAAATAATAATACAAATAAATAACTGTTAATAAACCTGCAAGGAAGGACACAGGTTATTTTGAAAAAGAACTCCTCTTGTAGCCTGAAAAAAAAAGGTGAACAGGAGTGAGCGTTCTACTCATAGAGTAAGATATTGATTTTAAATTCAATTTCTATAACTATCTAGGCTAAGGCATCCCTAAGGATGAAATGCAGCATATGCCATCACATTCAATCAAGTTCAAACAATATTCATACAAATAATAATTTGGAGCACTCACACACTCATATATCACAATATATATATATATATATATATATATATATATATATATATATATATATATATATATATATATATATATATATATATATATATATGATTGATATGACACATGAGTGTATATATATATATATATATATATATATATATATGGGAGCTGATTGAAGGAGCGAAGCATGGTAATTGATGCATTGGAGCATTGAATTTCAAAATTTTTCTTCCAAGGTTTCATGTATCATGCCACATCTCTTGTGTGCCTAATTAATTTTAATGCTCAATTGCATATTAAAAAAATTTAAATATGTATTAGGATCTTTATTTGCCATTGAAGATTGTGAATTAACTAAATAATTCAATTAACCCTAATTTGAAAGTGGAAATTTGGGCGTTAACCTCTTTAATGCATAATGGATGGAAATGACACCTTTAGGAAGCTCCTTGGACCCCAAGTGTTGTCTCTCTAGCTTGTCCACACCAAGATCACCAATGGCAGCCCCCAATTTTGCTTCTCAAGCCTTTGCTAACAAATTATAATTTGGGGTTTTGATTTTAGAGAGGTTATATGTATGTATAGGACACTAGAAACAATTCCTAGTAATTTTAATTCAAAGAAACCAAGGGATTTTTCTTTGAATCAAGTGAGAAAAGAAGAGAGGAGATAGAGACTTCTTGTTGCCATCCCATATATGAGAGAAAGGAGAGGTGGCTGATTTTTCTTTATAACTTCTCTTTATATACTTAGGTCAAATAATCACTTAAACCCTTTGCCACATGTCACCACCACATTGCATCTTATTTTTAATTGACTTAATCTCATTAAGCCAAGTGTCAAAACTAAACTTAATCTTGACTTTGATCATCTTGCATGATAGGAAGACAAATGGCAAGTTTATATGGTGCCATGTGTCACCATCTCATGGTGCCATATGTCACCATGTGAAATGACCAAATTGCCATTATGTTGTAATTTTGAGTTCTCAACTCAAAATTGTTATTTCTCCTCTTCTAATTAATTTATATCAAATATTAATTAATTAATTAATTAATTAATCTCCATTAATTAATTTCACACAATTAAATTAATATTTAAACACTTTAAATATAAATTTAAATTATACTATACATCCAATAACCTATATTTGGTTTCAAGCTGTGCTAGGGACTTTGCAATCTCATTGCAAACCAAACCTATTTAGTTAATCAATTAAGCTCTTTAATTAATCAATTAAATCACATTTTACTTGGTGATTAACTTGTGCATGTGTGTGACTCACTAGGCTCATCACTAATTGGCAATGAGATATCATATTAACTCTTAATATCATCAGAACTCTTTCTTACCATAAATGATTTCTCTAAATCATTTTAGGCATCTCATTGACCATGGTTGACACCTAGCATAGCATGCCATGGTCACCCAATCAGTAATAAGGAATACCTTAAATGAACCTTTAATCATATGTTACCATGCACTAGAATCTCTTTGTTACAAAATCCCAATTCGAGCTGGAGTCGTGGTTAATGTCATATGAACATTATGTTCTCTTTTAATTCCAGTTCTTGATTAATTACATTTTCTTATCAGAAACTCTTTTCTGACTAAATCTATCTATCTTGGCCAGGAACTTGAAACATCAAGAATAATTAAATGAACATAGGATTTTATCCCTATTTACTTAGGGTAATGGATTCCATCTTGACCAACACCTATCTCCATATATAACTAGTAGGAGCCAACACATGCCCATATACCCATACACAGTACAAGTATGAAAGTAGTATCAAACTCAAACTACCTATATATAAGATAACTGTGTTATCTCAGGTCTAAAGATTATATGCACTAATATGATATATGACAATGCATTGACAAGAGTAAACTCCATGTGCTTGTCATATGCGTCACTGGTTCGGCCTACTTATCATGTATGAGTGCCTATCATGTTTGTTATGTGGCATGAGACTCAGCACTCCATCTTATTTATATCTCATATAAATACTTTGGGAACAAACATGATAACAATCTTTCTGGATAAGTCATGTCCTTTGTGAAGTATCCTCGATTGTGAACCAATTTATAATACTTTGTACTAGAGATATTGTCACTTATATTCTTAACAACTTAAGAATAGAATTTCTAACAAAATATCAATGGACATTTTCTATTACACATAAATATATTATTTAAATGAAAAAGTGAAATTACCTTTTATCAATAAAATATGTATTAGATACATACCAAATGATATACTCTAGGGCATACTACTAACAATCTCCCACTAGCACTAGAGCCATTCATTACATTATCTTAGACCCATCTTCTAAAGATGTTAGTCTAACTGAGCTTGTTATATAGGCTTCGTGAATGGATCAGCTGGATTTTTAGCTTATGTTATTTTCTGCATGGCTACATCGCCTTACCCAACTATCTCTCTGATAATGTGGCAGTGCCGTTCCATGTGTTTGGATTTCTGGTGAGACTGGGGTTCCTTAGCTTGTATGATCGCCCCATTGTTGTCACAGTAGAGTGGAATTACTGACTCAATGGAAGGAACTACTACAAGTTCCGTCACGAACTTCTTTATCCAAATAGCTTCTTTTGCAGCATCTGATGCAGTAATATACTCAGTCTCTGTAGTGGAATCAATAGTCATACTCTATTTGAAACTCTTCCAACTAACTGCACCTCCATTATAAATGAACACAAACCCAGAGATAGACTTTCTATCATCGATATCTGATTGGAAATCAGAATCATTATAACTATCCAATTACAAGTCACCACCTCCATAAATCAAGAATAAATCCTTAGTTTTTCTTAAGTACTTAAGGATATTCTTGATAGCTATCCAGTGTTCCAAACCTGGATTGGATTGAAACTTGATAGTCAAACTAACAGCATGTGCAATATCCAACCTAGTACACATCATTACATACATCAAACTTCTAATAGCCCAAGCATATGGAATCCGAGCCATTTTATCTCTTTCTTCAAGTGTCTTTAGAGACATCTCTTTAGAAAGGTGGATACCAAGTCTTACTGATAACAATTCTCTCTTGAAATCAAGCAAGTTAAACCTCTTTAATACCTTTTTCAAGTATAAACTTTGGGATAAACCAATTATTCTTTTCGCTCTATCTCTATAGATGTGAATTCCAAGAATATAGGTTGCCTCCCTTAAGTCTTTCATGGAGAATGTATTTTACAACCATACCTTGACAGTCGTTAACATACTTATGTCATTACCTATCAACAGAATGTCATCCACATATAAGACTAGGAAAGTGACAGCGCTATCACTAATCTTCTTATACAGACATGGTTCATCCACATTTTTTATAAAACCAAATGACTTAATGGCTTCATCAAAACGGATGTTCCAACTCCTCAAAGCTTGTTTTAACCCATAAATGGATCACTTTAGCTTGCATGCCTCGGAACCATCTTGGGATTCAAAACCCCTAGGTTGTTCCATAAAAATGCTTTCATTAATGTATCCATTGAGAAAAGCTATTTTGACATCCATTTGCCAAATCTAAAAATCATAGTATGCAGCTATTGCTGATAGAATCCTAATTGATTTAAGCAAGGTAACAGGCGAGAAAGTCTCCTCGTAGTCGATTCCTTGCCTTTGGCGAAACCCTTTCGCTGCTAGCCTTACTTCATAAGTCTCTACCTCTTCATCAGAACTAATTTTCTTCTTGAAAACCCATTAATTCCCTATACGTATAATACCTTCAAATGGGTCAATGAGGTCCCAAACTTGGTTCTTATGCATGGAATCAATTTCGAATTTCATAGCTTCAATCCATTTTAAAGAGTCTATATCTGATATAGCTACTTCAAAGGTAAAAGGATCATCTCCATGATCTATCTCTTCATGATTAAATAATTCTTGTTCATCTTCATAAAGAAATCCATATCTCACTGGTGGGTGAGATATCCTGGTCGATTTACGAGGAATTACTGTAGATGTTTCATCAGTAGGTGTAGGTTGAATAGATGGATCTATATCCATTTGATCTGTTAGTTGGTCAGAATTCTCCAATTCTAACTCTATTTGCCTTCCTTTGCCACCTTCTTGAATAAACTGTTGTTCAAGAAATATAGCATCTCTGCTTACCATAACCTTTTGTGATGTAGGCAAATAAAAATAATATCCAAAACTTTCTTTTGGATATCCAACAAATCGACCTTTTTCTGATCTGGTTTCCAATTTATCAGTGTTCAGCTTTTAATGTAAGCTGGATAATCCCAAATCTTAACATTCTTAAGACTCGATTTTCTTTCATGCCATATCTCATAAGGTGTGGAAGAAACTGATTTCGATGGAATCCTATTCAGAATATGCAAAGCTGATTCTAATGCAAATCCCCAAAAGGAGATTGGCATATCAGTATAGCTCATCATACTGCGTAACATATCTAATAGGGTACGATTTCTCTTTTTCAGATACACCATTCAGTTGTGGCATTCCTGAAGGAGTCAGTTGGGAGACAATGCCACGCTCTTTCAAGTATTCATCAAATTCAGTACTTAAGTATTCACCTCCACGATCTGATCGAAGAGTCTTAATACTTTTTCCTGTTTGATTTTCTACTTCACATTTAAATTCTTTGAACTTTTCAAAGGATTCATGTTTGTATTTCATCAAATATAAATACCCAAACCTTGATTTATCATCAGTAAAGGTAATAAAGTAATAAAAACTGCCTCTAGCCATTTTCTTAAATGGACCACATACATCACTATGTATCAATTCCAAAATGTTTTTAGCTCTTAGCCTTTGTCCAACAAAAGGTGATCTAGTCATTTAGCCTTGAAGGCAGGATTCACAAGTTGGAGTAGTTTCAGAACCCAATGAGTATAAAATCCCCATTTTCTCTAGCTTTGCAATCCTATCTTTTGCAACATGACCTAATCTTAATTGCCAAATATATTTTGAACTTGAGTTGATTTTCATCATGGCATTACATTCATTTAGATTGCTTGCATTAGATTTGTATTTAACATTATTATCTAAATAATAAATTCCATCATGCATATAACCCGAACCAACATATTTATTTCTAAAATAAATATTGCAAACATCATTAGTGAACTGAAATTCATAAGCATTTCTAGTCAAACTAGATATAGAAATGATGTTCTTAAAAGCATCATGTACATGCAAAATATTATTTAAATACAAAAAATATCCACGCATGTATCAAGATTTATATCTTATGGGTAAAGCTTCAACAATTGAGCCATTGCCAATTCGGAGTCTAATATCTTGTGACTGCAAGCTGCTACTACTTGCTATTTCCTGCATATCAAAAGTAATGTGAGAACTAGCACCAGTATCTAAAACCCAAGCTGTAGATAAACTATGAGTATCATCAGAATCTAAATAATAAGACATAGACATACCTTCTGAAGGTCTATCCTTCTTATCCTTCAGAGAAGCAAGATGCTCTGGGTAGTTCCTTTTCTAGTGCCCATTCTTTTGGCAGTGGAAACACTTTCCCTTGCCTTTGTCAGCTTCGGTCTTGCTCCTCTATTTGGCTATCTTCTTAGAAGGTCCAGGAATTTGAGGTTTCTTATTTTTATTTCATTTCTTCTTTTTGGACTTTCCAGCAGGAAAAGATACAATCAAAGCCACTTCTTTTCCTTTATTGCCCAGCATATTCTTTTATGTAATAACCAGCATGTTAAGCAACTCAGACAAAGTATACTCTTGCTTTGTCATATGGAAAATTGTCACAAAATTCCCAAATGACTCAGGCAGGGACTGAAGGATCAAATTCATTTGCAGTTGGAAATCTATATGAAAGTCAAGATGTTCCAGCTGCTCAATAAGACGAATCATCTTATGGACATAATCTCCTACATTTTGTCCCTCAAACATCCTTATGTGGAATAGTTGTCTAGATATCTCATAACTAGCATTCCTGATGTGCTCACCGTACAACTCTTACAGGTGAAGGGAGATCTCACTTGCATTTTGCATCTTTTCATGCTGCTTCTGTAACACATTACTCATAGAAGCAAGCATGTAACATTTGGCTCTCATATCATGCTCCTTCCACTTATCCAATGTGCCATGTTCCTCTTGAGTGGCCTCTAGAGGTAAGGGACCAGGAACCTTTGAATCTAAAACATATCCAATACGTTCTAGGTTCAGGAGAAGTTTTAAATTTCTTAGCCAATCAGAAAGATTAGGTCCCGTCAACCTATTGTGATCAAGTATGCTCGTAAGGATATTGGATGGTGGTGGTTATTGTGTGCTCATTATTATCAGAAAATTAATGGCAGAAAATAACTATATTAATTAGTAAATGTATCAAGCAATTAACAAAAAATGATTATGGTCTTTTGATCAAATTGGTCCTCTCACTAACTTGGCGAATCCTACACCTGCAAAGTAGGAAATAGAAATCCTAGTTGGATGGATTTCTAGTAGGTGATTGAATTCTTATAGTCTTATTGATCATCCTTAGGCACATCCATTATTGGAATTATAATAAACTATAAGTGAGCAACTTCTTGCCCATCACATCTCATGTGAGGTTCAATCATTTATCTAGCCCCTAATGCTCAAAATCTCAGGCACATCCATTATTGATTTATCTTGCATTAGTTAAGTTGATCCCATTGAGCCAGTAAACATGCAAATAATTTTAATGTCCTCAGGCACATTCATTATTGGCCATCAACTATTTACATATTTACAATATCTCATGCTTAACAATTATTCTTAAGAAAATCTCTTAAATTAAATGCATCACATACAAGTATTTAAAATTTCTTAAAATAATTGCCTCAATGGAGGGTCCATGATATAATTTCTTTAATTATACCATTTTCAATTTAGTCATTTGTTTAGAAGATTTAGTGGTCGGCTTAATTACTATTATGGTCTCACTTTGCGCATTATCCAATTGGCATGCATATATCATATACTTGCATACATTCCCATACATCTCATGCATACATGGATAAACAAATAATATGGTATGATCGTGGACATTCTAAGGGATTTAATTCTAAGCCACCAAGAATTGAATTAGGGCATTTCTAGGTGTATTTTATTCATTCATTTTATAAGAGTTGCTGAAGGAGTACATAATCAACACTTGATCTTGATTTCCTCCCACTGGTCCCACCAATGCTCTTAACCTCCTTGATTTTTTTGCAATCCAATTACATTGTAATACTTGGGATACCAAGGTGAATTTACAAAAATATAAACTTTAAAGTCCTCAAATAAATGAAATTACAACCCAAATTATTACAACATTTATAATACATGCCACTAAAATAAAATTAATTATTTTACAATCCATAGAAAAATAAAAAAAATAAATCCAATCACATTAGTCATTTATTGTCCATGATCATCCATCGTGCATATTAAAATTTAACAATTAAATAAAATATACATACTATAAAATTAAATTAAATATCACATATTCAACCAAAAAATTCAGATTTGAATCTCATTCAAACAAATTTAAATTTAGAAACCCTTTCAAAATTTAATACCTTGAAAACATTTTTCAAAAATTAATTGTGTGATTAAAATTCCTAATTAAATAATTTAATTAGGTATGGGCCTAATTATGGGCCTTAAGATATACAACAATTGCATAAAGAAGCCCAAAACCATGCGCACAACATCAAACACACCCTTAGGGTGTTCTTCACTTTCATGCCGCCACCTTTGATTACCCAAACAGCTTTGAATCAATCCAAATTTGATCCAATCACACAATTAAACCTCATATTTAATCCTAGTGGCAAATATAGTGGCTCTAATACCAATTAAAGGAGCAGAAGCATGGTAATTGGTACATTGGAGCATTGAATTTCAAAATTTTTCTTCTAGGGTTTCATGCATCATGCCACATCTCTTATGTGCCTAATTAATTTCAATGCTCAATTGCATATTAAAACACTTTTAATATGTATTAGGATCTTCATTTTCCATTTAAGATTGTGAATTAACAAATTAATTCAATTAAACCCTAATTTGAAAGAGGAATTTGGGCACTAACCTCTTTAATGCACAATGGATACAATTGACACCTTTAGGAAGCTCCTAGGACCCCAAGTGTTGTCCCTCTAGCTTGTCCACACCAAGATCACCAATGGCAGCCCCTAATTTTGCTTCTCAAGCCTTTGCCAACCAATTATAATTTGAGGTTTTGCTTTTAGAGAGGTTATATGTGTGTATAGGACACTAGAAACAATTCCTAGCAATTTTAATTCAAAGAAACCAAGGGATTTTTATTTGAATCAAGTGAGAAAAGAAGAGAGGAGATAGAGACTTCTTGTTGCCATCCCATATATGAGAGAAAGGAGAGGTGGCTGACTATTCTTTATAACTTCTCTTTATATACTTAGGTCAAATAATCACTTAAACCCTTTGCCACATGTCACCACCACATTGCATCTTATTTTTAATTGACTTAATCTCATTAAGCCAAGTGTCAAAGTTAGACTTAATCTTGACTTTAATCATCTTACATGATAGGAAGACAAATGGCAAGTTTATATGGTGCCATGTGTCACCATCTCATGGTGCCACATGTCACCATGTGAAATGTAACACCCCTATTTGCATAGCCTAGTATATTTCACTATTCCAGTGACCGGTGTTGATCCGAATAATTAAGGGGATTAGAACCATGTCTAAGACAACTAGATAAGCCTTGAACACAAATAATTAGTAATTGTTAAATAGTTAAGTATAAATAAGAAAAACATAACACAAGAAGTTAAATGAGCCGAGAGTCATAGCGATGGGTGACCTTCTGGGGATGGACTGCGAAGTCGATTTAAACTCAAATTTTAAACCGTAAAATATGATGCCGCGGTCCTTAGGACTATTGCAAACACAGTGGAAAAGAGAAAATCATGAGAAAGAATTGTTAAGCCAGTCAAATAATTAGGTCAGAGATCCGAAAGAAATATTGAATTATTTGCAAACCAGGTCGAACCAGCGATAGGCAATTTGGTCAATTGACCCCTAGAGCTGACTCCTGACCTGACTATCAAATAAAATCGGAGAAAAAAAAATTTTGGGATCAAGAATTAAATTAAAGAATTAATGAAAAAATAAATACAAAAGAAAAAGAAAAAAAAGGGAAAAAGTTATGACATCATCTTCCATGACATCATGGATGACCTCATAAATAATTATTAAATTAATGAATTAATTTGACCAAGTCAATTTATGATAAATACATATAAAATAACAAAATAAAAGAAAAAAAAAACTATTTTGGTCTTCTTCTTCCTTATCTTGCCGCCTACTTCTCTCTCCCAAAGCTCCCTCACCAAAACCTCCATTGAAGCTCATTTTTGAGCTTGAAGAAAACCAAATCCCACCATAGAAAATTTATCTACCATGATTAAACCTTGTTTGGGCAACTAGAAAAGAAGATTGATCAAGAAAGTTTGGAAGAGGAGTGAAAGATTTGGAAATTTGAAATTCAAAGTGAGCTTAGTAATCTAAACTAGAGTATTTTAGTTAAATGTTTATGTTCTTAGTTGAATAAACCTAGAAATATATTTAAAATGAAAAGAAAACATCTTTGGAGAACTATGTGTGATTTTGGCCAGCCATAGATTTATGAGAATATGATGTGTTTTGATTGAATTAAATGTAAGCTTGAATAAGTTGAGAAATGGTGTTGGTATGCTTAGAATCAATTAAATGTAACAAATCAAGTGAATTAGGGTTTGAACCCAGGGTTTTGGAAGGCAAAAATTGGAGAATTGGTCAAATGGTGTATTTGACCTTGTTTGAGCTGAAAAATGGTCATATGTGACCAATTGTGGTATGTTGGAAGTGTTAGAATTAGGTTTAAATTCGGATTGCTTAGGGCCATTATGCAGGTAGTAGGACCAAGGTTCCTTTCAGGGACCAAAATTGAAAATTTACCAACCCAATTGGTGTGATGCCAATTGGGGATGAACTAGACACAAAATGGCACATTTTTCATTCAGGAATCATGCTCAAAAAGTGACCATAGCATAGTGAACAAATTGGCCGAATCCGGAATTGAGTGTTCTACCTTGTACAAAATAACCAAATGAATAGTATTTGTTCATTTAGCCATATCTTGGGTTAGGCAGGTCCAAATGACCTAAAAGTTTACCAGTAGAAAGCTGAGATATAGACTTACAACTTTCATGAAGAACAAAAACCTAAATTATGCTCTTAATCAAGTCATTTGGCCACTCAAAATTGGTGACCTAAAACTGCCAAAACTAGTTTTGGTGCCCAGAAAATCTGGGTTAGGCCAATCCGGCCAGTCATGTTCAAATGGCTATAACTTGAGCTACAAAACTCCAAATGGAGTGATTCAAAAAGGAAAATAAATTTAAGACAATAAGGAACAATTTATATGAAAAAACCTTAGTCAAATTCTAACAGCAACATGACCAATGGAATAGTGCAACATAGGACACCAAAACTAAAAATTTGTAATTTTGCCTAAAAGACCTAAATTTTGAGAAAACAACTAAAACCAATAAAATTGGTAACCAAAATGTGGTATGTGGGTGTAATTGGATTTCCCATACCTATTAAGCATAAGAAAGTCAATATTTTGACTTGAATAGTGTCGTGAATAGTAACTCCAAAATGAAAATTTCCGAGAACGTTAGTTTAAGCATATTTGGGCTAGAATTAAGTATTTATAAATTAATTATTGGATTTGTTGTGAGATAAGATACTGAGATACTATAAATTTTGTGTTTCAGTTGAAAAAGACCCGAAAGATCTAAGGGACTGAGTCAAGGCCTAAAGGCGACTCACGTTAGGTTTGTGCACAATAAACCTTAATTTATTGTTTTCTCATAGAAAATTTGTTTAGTTATGAATTGTGAAATTATTGTGTTAATTATGGGTTTTGAGAACTATTGTGTTGTCACTTTGGGAATGGAAATTTGACTTTGGAAATCGATTGTGTTTTGCATAAAATATTTGAATAACTTGATTTAAATTGTTTTTAATTCGCACTTGGCATAGCAATATTATTATGTTCCTCCTCCACTTGTGGGGTGAATTTGATATTTGATCACTTTCCTCCCTCTCTTGCTTCTCAGTCTAAGGGGTGAGTTTGGATTAGTACTCATTAGCTAGCTAGCCACCTCCCTCATTGATTTCGATTAGTGGGGTGAGTTTGCCTTGTCGTGGTGTACAACACAGTATGTTTGGAAATTTTGTGTCATAGCCTAAGTTGTATTATTGATTGGCAACACTATGATTATTAAATTATTTGATCAAATTTGTGTTATATTAAGTTTTGAAATTTGTGAAATATTTGAACTATGAATTAATGACAAATGTTTTATATTTTGCATTTATATTTATTGTGCACCATTGAGTATTTTTATACTCAGCGATAGCTTTCTTTGCTATCGCAGATAGAGAAAAAGACATAGCAGCAGAGTGAGCTGCTACAATCAGAAAGGAGCACAATTGAAGAATTTTTGTACGGGTTTTTATTAATACCTTTGTAATTATTTCGATGTAAATGGTTTAGTGTCATATGTATTAAGGTAGATTGAGCAGTTGTATAGTCAATGTATAACAATATTGTTTTTGAGATTTTATGTCTGTAAATTAACTTATGAATATAAATTAAATATTTAAATACAATGTGCATGAGTTTATGAAATGTTTTGAGATATCAATTCTTAATTTGAAATTTGGATTTTGAACTGAGGTATTGCTATTGCTGTTGATTTGAAGTTTGGTGGTTGAAATTAATTATTTGGAAGTGTTTTTCACAGGTTTTAAAGAACTATTTTTCCTAAATACAGACGGCACTCTGCTGAAATTTTTTTAAAATTTGCGAAAAAATAAAATGGGACAAAAATCTTAACTAGTTTTCAAACTTCAATTAAATGTTTTTATTTCCTACCAAAATGCTCACCACTTCCAAAATGTAAGAAAATGGTTTTAAAATCTCTTATAGTATATTTAATGGGTTACCGGTAGGCGAAGTATGGTAAATCATTAGATGTACTACGGGATCATGTTACATCTTACTAAGGGGTAGGGTGTGACATAAAATGACCAAATTACCCTTATGTTGTAATTTTGAGTTCTCAACCCAAAATCATTATTTCTCCTCTTCTAATCAATTTATATCAAATATAAATTAATTAATTAATCTCCATTAATTAATTTCATACAATTAAATTTATATTTAAATACTTTAAATATAAATTTAACTTATACTATACATCCAATAACCTAGATTTAGTTTCAAGCCATGCTAGAGACTTTGCAATCGCATTGCAAACTAAACCTATTTAATTAATCAATTAAACTCTTTAATTAATCAATTAAATCATATTTTACTTGGTGATTAACTTATGTGTATGTGTGACTCACTAGGCTCATCACTAATTGGCAATGAACTATGATATTAACCCTTAATATCATCAGAACTCTTTCATACTATAAATGATTTCTCTAAATCATTTTAGGCATCTCATAGACCATGGTTGACACCTAGCATAGCGTGCCATAGTCACCCAATCAGTAATAAGGAAAACCTTAAATGAACCTTTAATCATATGTTACCATGCACTAGAATCTCTCTGTTACAAAATCCCAATTCGAGCTGGAGTCATGGCTAATGTCAAACCCCATTTGCTAGGAACATTATGTTCTCTTTTAATTCTAGTTCTTGATTAATTAGATTTTCTTATCATAAACTATTTTCTAACTAAATATGTCTATCCTGGCCAAGAACTTGAAACATTAAGAACAATTAAATGAACATAGGATTTTATTCCTATTTACTTAGGGTAACGGATTCCATCTTGATCTACACCTATCTCCATATATAACTAGTAGGAGCCAACACATGCCCATATGCCTATACACAGTACAAGTATAAAAGCCGTATCAAACTCAAACCACCAATATACAAGATAACTATGTTATCTCAGGTCTAAATATTATATGCACTGATATGATATATGTGTAACACCCCTCACCCGACTATAATGTAGCCGAGCAAGGCATGTCACACTCAGTGCTCGAGCACCCTATTTTATCTTACTTTATTCCTTTAAAAATTTTGTTCTTATTATATTTTAACATTAATTATCTTTCTATGGAGAAACAATGGAGTTTCCCCTGTTTCTATTACCATTTGGCATATTTCACTATTCACCTACTTGAAATTTCAACAATATTTTCACAATAAAATCTCATAATCATCTCATATTCCAATACCATCCATGTATTTCAATTCTCATATTTATTTCCATCCACTTTCATTCATACTCCATTCACATATCAAAATTCTCATATTTCTATTATAACACCCTCACTGTAGCAATTCTGTACATTCTACTGTTCCGGTGACCGGTGTCTGTCCGAACAGCTAGAACGTCTAGAAAAATATTTAGACTAGAGTGAGGAGTCATAAATAACTCAAATAATGGTAAAAAAAATTTAGAAAAAATTTTAGAAATAAAATACAACCAAGTTAAATGAGCTGGTGCCTTAATGATGGGTAACCCAGTGGGAAGTTGCGATCCTCGCAGCTAGAAGCCCTAAACTAGGGAGAAAATTCATGAAATAATTTTTAGCACTCCAAAGAAGAGTCATCGAGGTTTTGATGGTATTCGAATGCCAAGAAAAGGCTTAGGAAAATTTTTTGATTGACACAGACGATTTTGGCTCAATAAGACAAACGGAGGGCATTTTGGTTATTTCGTCTTCAGAGATGATTTTTGGCCAACTTGTCCAGTTAAGTAAATAATTATTATGAAATAAAATGTGAATGAATATTGCTAAAACTTGAATTGAAAATGAGTAGAAAATAAAATGAAATAAAACTCAAATTATGACATCACATGATGTCATTAGTTAGGTCTCCACCAATCACAACTCAAAAAGCCAATTAAAAGGAGATAAAATGAGACCAAAATGAAAACAAATTCTGCTTCATCTTCTCCATAAGCTGCCAAACTCCTCTCATCCATTAAAAATTTCTTTCATTTTTCCCTTCCAAAACCTTGATTTATCTCCATTAAACCCTAAGATACCTTCATTAAAATTTATCTACACCACTTGGGAAGGTGATTGGCAGCCAAGAAAACTGAGGAAATTGAACTTTAGAGTGTTGGGAAAAGCCTCTACATAAGGTTAGTGCTATCTCTCCCTCTTTTTATTCATGTAAGCATGTTAGGACACCAATTTAACTAGAAATTGTGGAAAAAAGAAGAAAATTCTGCATATTAGAGTAACTCCCAAATTTTAGCAGCCAAGGAATTGCTAGGGTTTTGATGCTTTTCTTTGAATTAAATTAGTATAGTAGCTTGAAGGAGCGGAAGCATGAAAAACACAAGTTTAGATCATTGAAATTCAAAATTTTTCATCTAAGGTCATATGCATCATGCAAGATTCATTTTTATCTATTTGATTTCAATGATAACAGCATATTAAAACTTTTTTAATATATTTTTGGATATATGTTTGCTATTTAAGATTTTAGAATTAATGAGATTAATTATTAGAACCCTAGATTAGATCAAGAACAAGTGCACTAACCTCTTGATGCACTGTAGTGTGTTTGGCACCTTTGGGATGCGTCTTTAGAACACCAGATGTTGTCCCTCTAGCTTGTCCACACCAAGATAACCTATGGTAGCCCTTGAGCAGCTTCTAAAGCTTTTTCTATGAATTCGAAAATCAAGTTTTGCCTTTTAAGAGATTACAGATGTAAAAAGGACACTAGAAACAATTTCTAGTATTTTTAATTCAAGAGATTGTTTGCTAATCTCTTTGAATTGATAAGAGAAGAAGAAGAAGAAGAAGAGAAGAGAATGGCAGCCAAGGGTGGCAGCACAAAGAGAATGAGCAACTTGTATGATTTGTTTTTTCATCCTTACACTTATATAGCTAGGTCACCACTTGAAACCCTTGCCACCTGTCACCTTTTGATTAGCCCTACGTTTAATTAACCCAATCACATAATGCCAAGTGTCAAACCTATAGTTAATCTTGACTTGGATCATCTTACATGATTAAAAGACATATGGCAAGCTTATGTGTAATGCCATGTGTCACCATCTCATGGTGCTATATGTCACCCTGTGAAATGACCAAAATACCCCTGTGTCTAAATTTTGAGTTCTCAACCCAAAATAATTATTTCTCTTCTTCTAATCAATTTATATCAAATATAAATAAATTAATTAATCTCTATTAATTAATTTTTCATTATTTAAATTCATATTTAAACACTTCAAATATAAATTTAACTTATACTATACATCCAATAATCTAGATTTGGTTTCAAGCCATGCTAGGGACTTTGCAATCTAATTACAAACCAAACCTATTTATTAATCAATTAAACTCTTTAATTAATTAATTAAATCATATTTAATTTAGTGATAACTTGTGTCTGTGCGTGACTTACTAGGCTCATCACCAATTGGTAATGAGACATGATATCAACTCCTAATATCATCAGAACTCTTTCTTACCATAAATGATTTCTCTCAATCATTTTATGCATCTCATAGACCATGGTTAACACCTAGCATAGCATGCCATGGCCACCCAATTAGTAATAAGGTTTACCTTAAATGAACCTATAATCATATGTTACCATGCACTAGAATCCCTCTGTTACAAAATCCCATTTCGAGCTGGAGTCGTGGTTTATGTCAAGCCCCATTTGCTATGAATATTATGTTCTCTTTTAATTCCAGTTCTTGATTAAAAGATTTTTCTCATTAGAAACTCTTTTCTGATTAAAGCTATCTGTCCTGGCCAGGAACTTGAAACATCAAGAATAATTAAATGAACATAGGATTTTATCCCTATTTACTTAGAGGAACAGATTCCATCTTGATCAACACCTACCTCCATATATAACTAGTAGGAGCCAACACATGCCCATATACCCATACACAGTACAAGTATGAAAGCAGTATCAAACTCAAACCACCTATATACAAGATAACTATGCTATCTCAGGGCTAGAAATTATATGCCCTAATATAATTTATGACAATGCATTGGCAAGAGTAAACTCCATGTGCTTGTCATAAGTGTCACTGGTTCGACCTACTTATCATGTATAAGTGCCTATCATGTTTGTTATATGGCATGAGACTCACCATTCCATCTTATTTACATCTCATATAAATAACTTGGGAGCAAACATGATTATAATTTTTTGGATAAGTCATGTCCTTATTGTGAAGTATCCTTGATTGTGAACCAATTTATGATACTTTGTGCTAGAAATATTGCCACTCATATTCTTAACAACTTAAGAATAGTATTTCTAACAAAATATCAATGGACCTTTTCTATTACACATAAATATATTATATAAACAAAAAAGTGAAAATGCCTTTTATTAATAAAACATGTACAAGATACATACTAAATGATATGCTCTAGGGCATACTTCTAACAATGTCCCCTTCGCACTAGAGCCATTCATTACAATGCCTTAGACCTATCTTCTCAAGATGTCGGTCTTGTGACAAAGGCTTAGTGAATGGATCAGTTGGATTTTCAGCTGATGCTATTTTCTGCATGGCTACATCGTCTTGCCCAACTATATCTCTAATAATGTGGTAGCGCCTTTCTATGTGTTTGGATTTCTAGTGAGACCGGGGTTTCTTATATCCAAACAACTTCTTTTGCAGCATCTGATGCAGCAATATACTCGGCCTCTATAGTGGAATCTACAGTTGTACTCTGTTTGGAACTCTTCCAACTGACTGCACCTCCATTACAAATGAACACATATCCAGATGTAGACTTTCTATCATCGATATCTGATTGGAAATCTGAATCAGTATAACCATCCAGTTGCAAGTCTCCAACTCCATATATCAAGAATAAATCCTTAGTTCTTCTCAAGTATTTAAGGATATTCTTAACAGCTATCCAATGTTCCAAACCTGGATTGGATTGATACCTGCTAGTCAAACTAACAGCATATGCGATATCCGACCTAGTACACAACATTGCGTACATCAAACTTTCAATCGCTGAAGCATATGGAATCCTGACCATTTTATCTCTTTCTTCAAGTGTCTTTGGAGACATTTCTTTAGAAAGGTGGATACCATGTCTCACTGGTGACAATCCTTTCTTAGAATCAAGCATGTTAAACCTCTTTAACACCTTTTTCAAGTATAGGCTTTGGGATAAAATAATTATTCTTTTCGCTCTATCTCTATAGATGCGAATCCCAAGAATATACGTTGCCTCTCCTAAGTCTTTCATGGAGAATGTATTTGACAACCATACCTTTATAGTTGTCAACATACCTGTGTCATTACCCATTAACAGAATATCATCCATATATAAGACAAGGAAAGTGATATCACTATCACTAACCTTTTTATATACACATGGCTCATTCTCTTTTTTGATAAAACCAAATGACTTAATGGCTTCATCAAAACGGATGTTCCAACTCCTCGAAGATTATTTTAACCCATAAATAGATCACTTTAGCTTGCGCACTTTGGAATCTTCTTGGGATTCATAGTATGCAACTATTGCTAATAGAATCGCAATTGATTTAATCATGGAAACAGGTGAGAAAGTCTCCTCATAGTCGATTCCTTGCCTTTGGCGAAACCCTTTCGCTACTAGCCTTGTCTTATAGGTCTCTACCTTTCCATCAAAACCAATTTTCTTCTTGAAAAACCATTTATTCCCTATAGGTACAATACCTTCAGGTGGGTTAACAATATCCCAAACTTGATTCTTATAGATGGAATCAATTTCGAATTTCATAGCATCAATCCATTTTGAAGAGTCTATATCTGATATAGCTTCTTCATAGGTAAGTGGATCATCTCCATAATCTACTTCTTTATGAGTAGACAACTGTCCTTCTTCATGAAGAAAACCATATCTCACTGGTGGGTGAGATACCTTGGTTTTTCTACAAGGAATAGCTGTAGATGTTTCATCAATAGGTATAGGTTGACTAGATGGATCTATATCCATCTGATCTGTTGGTTTATCAGAATTCTCCAATTCTAACTCTATTTGCCTTCCCTTGACTCTTTCTTGAACAAATTATTGTTCTAGAAATATGGCATCTCTACTTATCACAACCTTTTGTGATGTAGGCAAATAAAAATAATAACCAAAACTATCTTTTGGATATCCAACAAATCAACCCTTTTCTGATCTAGTTTCCAATTTATCAGTGTTCAGTTTTTTGATATAAGTTGGACAACCCCAAATCTTAACATGCTTAAGACTTGGTTTTCTTCCATGCCATATCTCATAAGGTGTGGAAGATACTGATTTTGATGGAATCCTATTCAGAATATACAAAGCTGATTCTAATGCAAATCCCCAAAAGGAGATTAGCATATGAGTATAGCTCATCATACTACATACCATATCCAATAGGGTATGATTTCTCCTTTCAGATACACCATTCAGCTGTGGTGTTCCTGGAGGAGTCAGCTGGGAAACAATGCCATGCACTCTAAAGTATTCATCAAATTCAGTACTCAAGTATTCACCTCCACGATCTAATCGAAGAGCTTTAATACTTTTCCTATTTGATTTTCTACTTCAGATTTAAATTCTTTGAACTTTTCAAAGGATTCATGTTTGTATTTCATCAAATACAAATACCCAAACCTTTATTTATAATCAATAAAGGTATTAAAGTGATGAAAACCACCTCTAGCCATTTCTTTAAATGGACCATATACATCACTATGTATTAGATCCAAAATATTTTCAACTCTTAGCCCTTATCCTACAAAGGGTGATCTAGTCATTTTGCCCTGAAGGCAAGATTCACAAGTTGGAGTAGGCTCAGAGCTCAATGAAGATAAAATCCCCATTTTCTCTAGTTTTGTAATCCTAACTTCTGCAATATGACCTAACCTTAAATGCAAAATATATTTTGAACTAGAGTTGATTTTCACTATGGCATTGCATTCATTTAGATCACTTGCATTCATTTTGTGTTTGTCATTATTATCCAAATAATAAAAACCATCATTCATATAACCCGAACTAACATATTTATTTCCAAAATAAATATTGCAAACATCATCTGTGAACTGAAATTCATAGCCATTTCTAGTTAAACTAGATATATAAATGATGTTCTTAAAAGCATCAGGCACATATAAAATATTATCCAAACACAAAATATGTCCAGACATGTAAAAAGATTTAGATCCTATGGCTAAAGCTTTAACAGTTGAGCCATTGCCAATCCAGACTCTAACATCTCAAGAATGCAAGCTGCTACTATTTGCTAGTTCTTACATATCATAAGAAATGTGAGAACTGGCACCAGTATCTAAAACCCAAGCTGTAGATGAACTATAAGTGTCATCAGAATCTAAATAATAAGATATGGACATACCTTCCGAAGCTCTATCCTTCTTGTCCTTTAGAGAAGCAAGATACTTTGGGCAGTTCCTTTTTCAGTGCCCATCCTTCTGGCAGTGAAAACACTTTCCTTTGCCACCATCAGCTTTAGTGTTCCCTTTCTGTTTAGCTATTTTCTTGGAAGGACCAGGAATATAAGGTTTCTTTTTCTTATTGCCCTTCTTCTTATTGGACTTTCCAGCAAAAGAAGATGCAATCAAAGCTACCTCTTTTCCTTTATTGCCCGGCATATTCTTTTGGGCAATAACCGGCATGTTGAGTAAACCAGCCAAGGTGCATTCCTGTTTGGTCATATGAAAATTTGTTATAAAATTACCAAATGACTCAAGAAGAGACTGAAGGATCAAATCCATCTGCAGTTGGAAATGCATGTCAAAGTCAAGATGTTCTAGCTGCTCAATCAGTCAAATCATCTTGTGGACATGATCTCTAATATTCTATCCCTCAGACATCCTCATGCAGAATAGCTGTCTAGATATCTCATACCTAGCATTCCTATTGTGCTCACCATACAACTCTTATAGGTGAAAGAGGATCTCACTCGCACTCTGCATGTTCTCATGCTGCTTCTATAACTCATTACTCATGGAAGCAAGCATGTAACACTTAGCTCTCATATCATGCTCCTTCCACTTGTCCAAAGTTTCATGTTCCTCTTGAGTGGCCTCTGGAGGTAAGGGACCAGGAACATTTGAGTCCAGAACATATTCTATATGTTCAAGGTTCAGGACAAGTTTCAAATTTTTTAGCCAATCAGATAAATTAGGTCCTATCAACCTATTGCGATCAAGTATGCTTGCAAGGATATTGGATGGTGGTGGTTGTTCTATACTCATTATTATTAGAAAATTAACTATAGAAAATAACCAGATTAATTAGTAAATATATCAAGTAATTAACCAAAATGATTATGGTCTTTTAATCAAATTGGTCCTCCCACTAACTTAGCAAATCCTACACTTAGCAAATCCTAGTTAGATGGATTTCTAGTGGATGATTGAATTCTTATAATCCTATTGATCATCCTCAGGCACATCCATTATTGGAATAACAATAAATTATAAGTAAGCAACTCCTTGCCCATCACATCTCATGTGAGGTTCAATCCGTTACCTAGCCCCTAATGCTCAAAATCTCAGGCACATCCATTATTGACTTATCTTCCATTAGTTAAGTTGATCACATTGAGCAAGTAAACATGCAAATAATTTTAATGTCCTCAGGTGTTAGTAGTATGCCCTAGAGCATATCATTTAGTATGTATCTTGTACATATTTTTATTAATAAAAGGCATTTCCACTTTTCCGTTTACATAATATATTTATGTGTAATAGAAAAGGCCCATTGATATTTTATTAGAAATGTTATTCTTAAGTTGTTAAGAATATGAGTGACAATATTTCTAGCACAAAGTATCATAAATAGGTTCACAATCGAGGATACTTCATAATAAGGACATGACTTATCCAGAAAGATTGTATTCATGTTTGTTACCAAGTTATTTATATGAGATATAAATAAGATGGAATGGTGAGTCTCATGCCATATGACAAACATGATAGGCACTTATAAATGATAAGTAGGCCGAACCAGTGACACTTATGACAAGCATATGGAGTTTACTCTTGTCAATGTTTTGTCATAAATCATATCAGTGCATATAATCTTTAGACCTGAGATAGCACAGTTATCTTGTATATAGGTAGTTTGAGTTTGATACTGCTTTCATACTTGTACTATGTATGGGTATATGGGCATCTGTTGGCTCCTACTAGTTATATATGGAGGTAGGTGTTAATCAAGATGGAATATGTTCCTCTAAGTAAATAGAGATAAAATCCTATGTTCATTTAATTGTTCTTGATGTTTCAAGTTCCTGGCCAGGACATATAGATTTATTCAGAAAAGAGTTTCTAATGAGAAAATCTTTTTAATCAAGAACTGGAATTAAAAGAGAACATAATATTCATAGCAAATAGAGTTTGACATAAACCATGACTCCCGTTTGACTTGGGATTTTGTAACAGAGAGATTCTAGTGCATGGTAACATATGATTATAGGTTCATTTAAGGTAAACCTTATTACTAATTGGGTGGCCATGGCATGCTATGCTAGGTGTTAACCATGGTCTATGAGGTTCATAAAATGATTTAGAGAAATCATTTATGGTAAGAAGGAGTTCTGATGATATTAAGAGTTGATATCATGTCTCATTGCCAATTAGTGATGAGCCTAGTAAGTCACACACATACACAAGTTATCACCTATTTAAATATGATTTAATTAATTAATTAAAGAGTTTAATTGATTAATTAAATAGGTTTGGTTTGCAATTAAATTGCAAAGTCCCTAGCATGACTTGAAACCAAATCTAGATTATTGGATTTGTAGTATAAATTAAATTTATATTTAAAGTGTTTAAATATGAATTTAATAAATGAGAAATTAATTAATAGAGATTAATTAATTAATTTATATTTGATATAAATTAATTAGAAGAAGAAAAATAATTATTTTGGGTTAAGAACTCAAAATTAAGACACTGGGGCATTTTGGTCATTTCACAGTGTGACACGTGGCACCATGAGATGGTGACACATGGGATTACACATAAGCTTGCCAAATGTTTTTTAATCATGTAAGATGATTAAAATCAAGATTAAATATAGGTTTGACACTTGGCACAATGTGATTGGGTCACTTAAACCTAGAGCTAATCAAAGGGTGACATGTGGCAAGGGTTTAATGTGTTAACGTAGCTATTTAAGTGTTGTTATGAAAAGAAAAGCAACCAGCAGCCACTCCTCTCCTTTTTCACGCCACCTTGAGGCTTTTCATCTATTCTTCTTCATCTCTCATCAATTCAAAGAGATTAGCCATCAATCTCTTGAATTAAGAACGCTAGAAATTGTTTCTAGTGTCCTGTTTACATTTCTAATCTCTTAAAAGGCAGAACTTGAATTTCTAATTAATAGAAAAAGCTTTAGAAGCTGTTCAAGGGCTACCATAGGTGTTCTTGGTGTGGACAAGCTAGAGGGACAACATCTGGTGTCCTGAAGATGAATCTCAAAGGCGCAGACACGCAAAGGCATCAAGAGGTTAGTGTAATCGGTCTTGATTTAATCTAGGGTTCTAAATTAATTTGATTAATTTTAAAATCTTAAATGGCAAATACAGATCCAAAAACATATTAAAAGAGTTTTAATATGTTGTTTATCACTGAAATCAAATAGATAAAAATAAATCTTGCATGATGCATGTGACCCTAGGTGAAAATTTTTGAATTCAATGGTATAAACTTGTGTTTTTCACGCTTCCGTTCCTTCATCAGGCACATCCATTATTGGCCACCAAACCATTTACATATTTACTATATCTCATGCTTAACAATTATTCTTAAGAAAATCTCTTAAATTAATTGCATCATATGCAACTATTTAAAATTTCTTAAAATAATTGGCCCATTAGAGGGCCCATGTTATAATTATTTTAATTATGGCATATCCAACTTAATCATTTGTTTGGAAGATTTTGTGGTCGTCCTAATTACTATTATGGTCTCACTTTGCACATTATCCAATTAGCATACATATATCATATAATTGCATACATTCCCATACATCTCATGCATTTATGGATAATAATAAATATGGTATGATCATGGATTTTCTAAGGGATTCATTTCTGAGCCACCAAGAATTGAATCAGGACATTCCTAGGTGCATTTCATTCATTCATTTTACAATAGTTGCTGAAGGAGTACATAATCAATACTTGATCTTGAATTCCTCCCACTTGTCCCACCAATGCTCTTAACCTCCTTGATCTTCTTGCAATCCAAGTACATAGTAATCCTTGGCATACCAAGGTGAATTTACAAGAACTAAATAAATGAAATTACAATCCAAAATTATTACAACCTTAATAATACATGCCCAAAATTAAATTAAAATAAATTAACTAATTTATAACCTAAAGAAACATAAAAGAAATAAATCCAATCATATTGGTCTTTTATAGTCCATGATCATCCATCATGCATATCACTATTTAACAATTAAATAAAACATACATACTTAAATTGAATTGAATATCTCATATTCAACTTAAAAATCCATATTTGAATATGATTCAAACAAATTTAAAAATTTAGATTTGAATCACATTCAAACAAATTTAAAAATTCAGATTTGAATCACATTCAAACAAATTTAAAAAATTCAGATTTGAATCATATTCAAACAACTTTTAAAATTTAGATTTAAATCATATTCAAACAACTTTAAAAATTCAGATTTAAATATGATTTAAACAACTTTAAAAATTCATATTTGAATCACATTCAAAAACTTTTAAAAATTCAGATTTGAATCACATTTAAACAACTTTTTAAATTCAGATTTGAATCACATTCAAGCAATTTTTAAAATTCATATTTGAATCAAAATTTAATTGAGTGATTAAAACACCTAATTGAACACTTTAATTAGTCATGGGCCTAATTATGGCCTTGGAACAAAGCCCACAAACATACCTAAACAGCCATGCGCATGGTTGAATGAATCAAACCATGCGCATGGTGGTGTAGTTCATCAAGCCGCCACCTTTGTTGGTCTAACCAGCAATGAAACAATCATCTCATGATCAAATCAAACAATTAAATCATATAATCAACAATCTAAATGGCAAAAATAGTGGCTCTGATACCAATTGAAGAAGCGAAAGCATGAAAAACACAAGTTTAGATCATTGAAATTCAAAATTTTTCATCTAAGGTCACATGCATCATGCAAGATTCATTTTTATCTATTTGATGTCAATGATAAACAGCATATTAAATTTTTTTAATATATTTTTGGATCTACATTTACCATTTAAGATTTTAGAATTGATCAGATTAATTATTAGAACCCTACATTAGATCAAGAACAAGTGTACTAACCTCTTGATGCACTGCAGTGTGTTTGGCACCTTTGGGATGCGTCTTTAGGACACCAGATGTTGTCCTTCTAGCTTGTCCACACCAAGATCACCTATGGCAGCCCTTAAACAGCTTCTAAAGCTTTTTCTATGAATTAGAAAATCAAGTTTTGTCTTTTAAGAGATTACAGATGTAAACAGGACACTAGAAATAACTTTTAATATTTTTAATTCAAGAGATTGTTTGCTAATCTCTTGGAATTGATGAGAGAAGAAGAAAAAGAGAAGGGAATGGCAGCCAAGGGTGGTAGCACAAAGAGAATGAGCAGCTTCTATGATTTGTTCTTTCATCCTTACACTTATATAGCTAGGTCACCACTTAAAACCCTTGCCACATGTCACCTTTTGATTAGCCCTAGGTTTAATTGACCCAATCACATTATGCCAAGTGTCAAACCTATATTTACTCTTGACTTTAATCATCTTACATGATTAAAAGACATATGACAAGCTTATGTGTAATGCCTGTAATACTCCTATTTGCATTGCCTGGTATATTTTACTGTTCCGGTGACCGGTATCGGTCCGAACAACAAAGGGGATTAGAACCACACTTAAGACAACTAGATAAGCCATAAACACAAATAATTAATAATTGTCAATTAGTTAAGTATAAATAAGAAAAACAAAACATAAGAAGTTAAATGAGCCGAGAGTCACAGCGATGGGTGACCTTCTCGGGAAGGATTGCAAAGTCGATTTAAACTCAAATTTTGAATTGTAAAATGTGATGCCGCGGTCCTTAGGACTATTGCGAACACAGTGGAAAAGAGAAAATCACAAAAAGGAATTGTTAAGCCTGTCAAAAAGTTAGGTCAGGGAGCCAGAAGAAATATTGAGGTATTTGCAAACCAGGTTAAACCGGCGAGGGACAATTTGGTCAATTGACCTCGAGAGCTGACTCCTGACCTAACTATCAAATAAAATCAGAGAAAGGAAAATTTCAGAATTGGGAATTAAATTAAAGAACTAATAGAAAAATAAATAGAGAAAAAAAAAGAAAATGAAAAGGTGAAAAGAGATGACATCATGCATGATGCCATAAATATTATAATTTAAAATTTATTTAATTTAATTTGTGGTCTTCCTAATACATATAAAAGAAAAGAAAAAAAAATAAAATTCATTTATCTTCATCTTGTTGCCGCCCCTCTCCCTTAGCTCTCTCTCTCTCTCTCATTTTTCTTTCTTGAAACCACCATGGGAGCTCACCTTAAGCTCTCATAAACCCTAAATTCAGCCACAAATTCCCTAACCCCCTTAAGCAAACCTTGCAAGTGGACCTTGATATGAAGCTTGGGTGCCATTAAAACCAAGAAAGTGAGGAGAATTGAAGATTAAAATTCTGCATTAAGGTTAGTGATCCAACTTGAATTTTTTTGGTTTGATTCTAGAGTTTATGATTGAATGAACTTGGAAATAAACTTAAAATGAAATGAAAATAAGTGTTGGAGGACTAGAAGTAAATTTGACCAGCTAGGGTTTGATGGGTGTATACATGTGTTTTGATTGAATTAAAAGTGTAGGTAAGTTTGTATGAATGTGGAAGTGATGTTGGTATGCTTAGAATTAACTAAGTGTAACAAATTGGTGAATTAGGGTTTTGGCACCTAGGGTTTGGAAGAAAAAAATGTAAAAATGTGTTAAATGGTTTGTTGGACTTGATTTGAGGTGAGAAATGGTCATTTGTGACCAATTGGAGTATGTTAGAAGTGTTGGAACCAAATGCAAATTCGGATTGCTTAGGGTCATGCTGCAGGCAGCAGGACTAAGGTCCCTTTTAGGGACCAAAACTGAAAATTTACAAGTCCAATTGGTGTGAGGCCAACTGGGAATGAAAATAGACACAAAATGGACCATTTTTCATTGGGGAATCATGCCTAGAAAGTGATTAAAACCTAGTGAACAAATTGACCAAATCCGGACTTAGGCAATCTGACCTGTACAAAAATGACCAAATGAACAGTATTTGTTCATTTAGCCATAACTTGGACTAGGCAGGTCTAAATGACCTGAAATTTTACCAATTGAAAGTTGATATATAGACCTAAAACTTTCATGGAGAACACAAACCCAAATTATGCTCTTAACAAAGTCATGTACCAACCAAAGTTGGTGACCTAAAACTGCCAGAACCAGTTTGGTGCCTAGAAATCTGGGTTAAGTCCAATCCGGCAGCCATGATTCAAATGGCTATAACTTGAGCTACAAAACTCCAAATGGAGTGATTCAAAAAAGAAAATAAAGTTAAGACATTAAGGAACAATTTCTATGAAGAAAACTTAGCCCAATTCTAATAGCAAAATGACCAATGGAATAGTGCAACCTAAGATACCAAAACTGAAAATTGGCAATTTTGCTTAAAAGACCTAAGTTTAAAGAAAACAACCAAAACCAACAAAATTGGTGACCAAAATGTGGTATGTGGGTGAAGTTGGAGTTCCCATACCTATTAAGCCTTAGAAAGTCAACAAATTGACTTGAATAGTATCATGAATAGTAACCTCAATATGCAATTTGCAAGAATGTAAGCTTAAACATATTGGAATTAGTTATTAGAATTGTTATGAAGTAAAGATACTGAGACACTATAAATTTTGTGTTTCAGCTGAAAAAGACTCGGAAAGTCTGAGAGACTGAGTCAAGGCCTAGAGGTGACTCACATCAGGTTTGTGCACAACAAACCCTATTTCAGCATTTTATCCTTGAAAATTTGATTTAGTACGCATTATGAGTTTAAGAACTTTTGTGTTGCCACTTTGTGATGAAATTGTAACTTTGGAAATTGATTTGATTTTTGTATGTAATATTTGAATAAAATGTTTGAAATGGATTTTTGATTCACACTTAGCATGACAGTGCCTTATTATTCCTCCTCCATTTATGGGGTTGAGATCGATTATTTTCCTCCCTCTCTGGTTTACCAGTTGAGGTTGTAGATCAGATGAGTAGTCATTAGCTAGCTAGCCACCTCCGTCATTGATTTCGATTAGTGGGGTTGTAGATTGCTTTGTCATGGTGTACAACACGGCATTGATCAGAAATTTCGTGTCATGGCTTAAGTTGTGTATGAATTGGCAATACTGTGTTTATTAAATTATTTTATTAAAATTGTGCTATAATGAGTTTTGATAAATTGGGAAATGTGATTATGAAATATTCAAATTGTGAATTTGTCAACGAATATTTTATGTACTGCATTTTAATTTTTATTGTGCACCACTGAGTATTTTTATACTCAGCGATAGCATATTTTGCTATCGCAGATAAGGGCAAGGAGAAAACAGCAGAGTGAGCTGCTACTGAGATAGTGGACTTCACTGATCCTTTTTATACGGTATTTGTTTATACCCTTGTAGTGTTTTATGTATCAATGTAAAGTTGAGCAGTTGTATAATAAATTGTAATAATATTATTTTTGTATTTTATATCGGTAAATTAAACTTATGAATGTGAATTAGCTTTATTGAATAAAATGATGAAATATTTTGAGATGACAAGCTTGGATTAAATTGTGGAATATTTTAAAGTAGTTTGATTTGAGAATTTTGAGTTGATTTGGGTTGGGGGTTGTGAAAAAATTTATTAGAAGTGTTTTTCTTAGGTTTTTGAAGAACTGTTTTTTTTTTTAAATATAGACGGCACTCTATCGAAATTTTTATAAAATTTGCGAAAAAATAAAATAAGCAAAAGTTTTAACTAGTTTTGAAACTTCAATTAAATGATTTTAATTCCTACCAAAATGCTCACCACTTCCAAAATATAACAAAATGGTTTAAAATCCCTTGTAGTATACTTAATGAACTATCGGTAGGTGAAGTTCGATAGTTCATTAGGTATTCTACGGGATCATATTATGCCTTACAGAGGGGTATGGTGTGACAATGCCATGTGTCAACATCTCATGGTGCCACATGTCACCCAGTGAAATGACCAAAATACCCCTGTGTCTTAATTTTGAGTTCTCAACCGAAAATAATTATTTATCTTCTACTAATCAATTTATATCAAATATAAATTAATTAATTAATCTCTATTAATTAATTTCTCGTTAATTAAATTCACATTTAAACACTTTTAAATATAAATTTAACTTATACTATACATCCAATAACCTAGATTTGGTTTCAAGTCATGCTAGGGACTTTGTAATCTAATTGCAAACCAAACCTATCTAATTAATTAATTAAACTTTTTAATTAATTAATTAAATCATATTTAATTTGGTAATTACTTATGTATGCGTGTGACTTACTAGGCTCATCACTAATTGGCAATGAGATATGATACCAACTCTTAATATCATCAAAACTCTTTCTTACCATATCCCTAAATCATTTTATGCACCTCATAGACCATGGTTAACAGCTAGCATAGTATGCCATAACCACTCATTTAGTAATAAGATTTACCTTAAATGAACCTATAATCATATGTTACCATGCACTAGAATCTCTCTGTTACAAAATCCAAATTCGAGCTGGAGTCATGGTTTATGTCAAACCCCATTTGCTATGACTATTATGTTCTCTTTTAATTCCAGTTCTTGATTAAAAGATTTTCTCATCAGAAACTCTTTTCTTATTAAATCTATCTGTCCTGGCCAGGAACTTGAAACATCAAGAACAATTAAATGAACATTGGATTTTATCCCTATTTACTTAGAGGAATAGATTCCATCTTGATCAATTCCTACCTCCATATATAACTAGTAGGAGCCAACACATGCCTATATACCCATACACAGTATAAGTCTGAAAGCAGTTCAAACTCAAACCACCTATCTACAAGATAACTGTGTTATCTCATATATAAAGATTATATGCACTGATATGATTTATGACAATGCATTGACAAGAGTAAACTCAATGTGCTTGTCATAAGTGTCACTGGTTCGACCTACTTATAATGTATAAGTGCCTATCATGTTTGTTATTGAAGGAACGGAAGCGTGAAAAACACAAGTTTATACAATTGAATTCAAAAATTTTCACCTAGGGTCATATGCATCATGTAAGATTTATTTTTATCTATTTGATTTCAATGATAAGCAACATATTAAAACTCTTTTAATATGTTTTTGGATTTGTATTTGCCATTTAAGATTTCAAAATTAATCAGATTAATTTTAGAACCCTAGATTAAATCAAGAACGATTACACTAACCTCTTGATGCACTGCAGCGTGTCTACGCCATTGAGATTCGTCTTCAGGACACCAGATGTTGTCCCTCTAGGTTGTCTACACCAAGAGCACCTATGGCAGCCCTTGAACAGCTTCTAAAGCCTTTTCTATTAATTAGAAATTCAAGTTCTGCCTTTTAAGAGATTAGAGATGCAAACAGGACACTAGAAACAATTTCTAGTGTTCTTAATTCAAGAGATTGATGGCTAATCTCTTTGAATTGATGAGAGATGAAGAAGAATAGATAAAAAGCCTCAAAGTGGCATGACAAAGGAGAGGAGTGGCTGTTGGTTATTTTTTCTGTGACACCCCTTACCCGTGTACAGTATATCCGAGTAAGTAATGCCACCTGGTGTACCGGCACACTCTAATACTCCTTAATTAATGTAGACAATGCTTTTGCATATAATTTATGAAATACAATTTATTTAAACCATTTATCAAAATTATCATTCATTTAAGGTTCCGAAAATTTTTAAGAAAATCCGGCGGAGTACCGGCTAAAAATGGAGAAAACCGTTCTTCGAAACCTGTTAAAAACACTTCCAATATTTTTATTTCATCATCTCAAACTCCAATATCCAAAATCTCAACAATATTTCTCAATAATCTTTTCATTTCTCAAGCATCCATTATCAACACCAAACTCAATATCCAGATTTCAACATTTCAATTTCTATTTTCATTCATCATTCACATGTGATGTTCGCATATAAATCACCAGTTATCATTTACCTTTCCATTACCAAATACAATTTTCATAATTTACATATACATCAATATACATTACACCAGTTTAATTACATATGTATAAAAATCTGCTACAAAATATCAAAATGACAAAATGACACCTAGTGCCCTACCAATGCACTGCAGTTAGTTAGTTGACACGGACATGGTGCGTAACTGGATGGACTCACCTGTGGTCACCGGGCTCACGATCAGATCTCCGGACTTCCACGCGTGGCAAAAGCAACGCTAAGCAATAATGCTTAGTGGTGCAACAATATAATAACAAGAAATAAGATATAAATATGCATAGCATGTGCATGTTTTGTTGGTCATGTATTTGTATATCCATTCACTTATTTCTTCGCATTGCTCAATTTCATTCATTTGGTTGCCCCAAGTAACCTACACTAGGCATCGGATCGATAACGGGTAACCGGCATTGGGTACCTAGTACCTGCCATCACACCATCGGTCACATATGCATCTCCGTGTGCAAACAATGGCGACTAACAAGTAACTAATATCACAAGGCCAAGTCTCAATGCAAAGTCGAATGGCTAAAAGCCATGAAATCAGAATGGCATTTTTTGCCATGTGCGATCGCTAATCGAACCCTATTGGCATGCCAAACTATCCAAACCAATCTTGTTAGGTATACTAGGGCATTTGAAACTTTTAAATTTGTCAATTTGTAAATTTCAACTTTTTGGTGTCACTATTCATCATTGGTTAACAAAAATGTTGACTTTTAGAATAAAAATGTACATCAACTTTGGCACTCCCAACATACCACATTTGGTGTTTAAAACTTGTTGGCATTAAGTGTTTTTGCCATTCCAAAGTGTAATTCAACACAAACAGATTTTTCCATTTTGGTGAGTCAACTTCACTGTTCCATTGGATACTGTTACTGTTAGAATTTGAGGAAATGTAAAACATGAAAGTTGTTCCTTATTTTGTCTAGTTGAATTTCCTTTTTTGAATCACTCCATTTGGAGTTTTGTAGCTCCAGATAAGGCTCAAAACCCAAGCTGTCGGATATGCATTCTGCAGAAATTTACCATATCTACAGTGCATGAACAGTAACTTGAGTCAATTGGTTGAATGCGTTCTGGCCATAATTTGGGGTAGGTTCCTTCATGAAAGTTGTTTGTCTATGTCTTAAATTGTTGCTGTAAAAATTTCAGACCAATTGACCAAATCTACAGTAAGTTATGGCCAAATGAACAGTTACTGTTCATTTGGTCAAATTCTGCAGAGGCAGTTTCAGGTTCGGATTGGGGCCAAGTTTTGGTACTCTTGCTTTGTTCTTTTGTTAATGGTTTCTTCAGCAAATATGTGTAATTATAAGCCTAATTTCATGTGCAATTGGCCAAACTTCAATTGGACTACCACTGCCCAAGTTATGGCAGTGCAAAGGACTGAAATTTCAGTCCCTATGCTGTGTCCATAGGCAGCCTGCAACCTCACCTTGCCATAGTGTTTTTCAGTCCCATTTATGGTCAACACATCTAAAATGGTCACTAATTGACCATTACAATGTGCCCTAACAATTTCCTAACCCAATTCACACTTTCACCTTTCCAAACCCTAAGGTTCAAATCAATTTATCCATAAACCTTGATTAACATACCTAGTTTAATCTCCATGCATATTAATACCTTAATTATGATTTCCAACCACTCTAAGTTTATTAAACAATCAAATTTAATCTCCCATAGGGCTGCCAAAATTTGAAAGTGCCCTTAACACATGTAATTTACCTTGATTATCTAAAAATCTCTTAACTCAAAATGGTATTTTAACTAAAATCAAAAGAGTGAGAACTAAGTGTAGCACTAACCTTGTTTGGGCAGATTTTTCCAAGCCTCTAAACTCCAATTTCCTTCCTTTTGTTGGCTGCCAAGAGCTTGTTTAGGATGTGGGGTAAAGCTTTAATGAAGGGAAGTTAGAGAAATATAGTGAAACAAGGTAGGAATTTGAGGTTGCTTGATTGAGCTTCAATGGAGGGTGGAAGGGATAGGTTTCGCTGCACTAGAGGAGGAGGGTTGGCTGCTGATTTTTGGTCCTCTTTAGTCTTCATTTATCTCTTTAACTTGTTAGTCAAAGGATGGCTTATTTGTGATTGGTCCACATTTCCTTAATGACATCACTTTGAGGTCATAATTTGCATTTATTGCATTTTTCTTTTCTTTCCTCCACTAGTCATTTTCAATTTGATTTCTAGTAATGTTTATTCATATTTTATGTCATATTAATTATTTACTCAACTGGGCAAGTCGGCCGAAAATCACCTCGGAAGGCGAAATGACCAAAATGCCCTCCGTTTGGCTTAACGGGTCAAAATCGTCTTCGATTGAAAAATTTTTCTAGGTATTTTCTTAGCATTCTAATGCCATGGGAACCTCAATTACCCTTCTCTGGAGTCCCAAAAATTATTTTATAATTTTTCCTGGTCTAGGGCTCCTCGTTGCGAACCGCAACTTCCCTCAGTTACCCATTGCTAGGCACTCGCTTAACTTAGTTGTATTTTATTTCTAAAATTTTTACTAAATTTTTCTTATTAATATTTGAGTTAATTATGATTTCGACTTTAATTTAAATATTTTTAGGACGTTCTAGCTCATGGGACCGAACGATCCACCAAAGAATGCATGCGAGTGGTTCTGGAGGGTGTTACAATTCTTCCTCTAATTTAAATTTCGTCCTCGAAATTTACGATGCAAAGCTGAGGGAGGCTGTTGCCTCATCGACTCTTCACTTTCCCAAGTTGCCTCCTCGGTGTTGTGGTGCCTCCAAAGCACTTTCACCAATGGAATTTGCTTGTTTCTCAACTCTCTCACTTCCCGAGCCAAGATCCGTAGAGGTTCTTCTTCGTATGTCAAATCCGGCTGTATTTCAATTTCTTCTTTGGAGATGACATGTGAAGGATCTGAGCGGTATCTTCTGAGCATGGACACATGGAACACATTGTGGATCTTGTCCATCTCTGGTGGTAAAGCTAGCCTATAGGCCACTGGACCCACACATTCAATGACTTCATATGGGCCAATGAACCTAGGGCTTAACTTACCTTTCTTTCCAAACCTCAATACTTTCCTCCATGGTGACACCTTGAGGAACACTTTGTCGCCAACCACATATTCTATTTCTTTTCTCTTCAGGTCGGCATAGGATTTCTGTCTGTCCGAGGCAACTTTGAGATTGGCTTTGATTGATTTCACCTTTTCCTCAGCCCGTTTCACTGTGCAGCCCTACCGATTTGTCTTCGCCCAATTCAGTCCGGACTGCTGAGTTCTACATTTTCTTCCATACAGTGCTTCATATGGGGCCATCTGAATGCAAGCTTGGTAGCTATTGTTGTATGCGAATTCTGCCAGTGGGAGATATCTATCCCAACTTCCCTCAAACTCAATGACACAACTCCTCAGCATATCCTCAAGGACCCGACATATATTTCGTGTTATTGTCATTATTTTAGTTTAATATTTGTATCAATTTCATGGGTTTCAATTGTTTACCTGGATTACTCTTTCGGATTGCCCATCCGTCTGAGGATGGAAAGCTGTGCTGAAGTGGAGTTGTGTACCCAAGGACTCATGCAACTTCTTCCAAAATCTCGATGTGAACCTTGGGTCTCGATCAGATATGATGGAAAGTGGGATTCCATGCAGTCTAACTATCTCACTAATATACAATTACGCTAACCTCTCTAGTGAGTAGTCGGTCCTAATCGGCGTAAAGTGTCTTGACTTTGTCAACCTATCAACTATCACCCATGCCGCATCATGCTTCTTCCGGTGAGAGGTAGGCCACTTACAAAATCCATGGTGACCGATCCCATTTCCATTCGGTATGCGTATAGTCAGTAGCAAACCCGATGGAACTTGATGTTCGCCTTGACTTGACATGTCAAGCATTTAGTCACATAGTCACCTATATCTCTTTTCATACTGTGCCACCAATCAAGCTTGGATCATGGTACATCTTTGTACTTCCCGGTGCATAGCATATACACTAGTGTGTGCCTCTTTTAGAATACTGGTCTTCAATTCCCCATCATCTGGTACACACAGTCTTCCTTTGTAGTACAGACACCCATCTGCTTTCACCTCATAGTCAGTTGCTTTTCCCTCTGAGATTTTGCTCATAATAGCCATTAACTTCTCATATGCCTTTTGCCCATCTAAAATCTGTGTGTGAGTTTGGCCTCACTGCAACTCAAACAAAATAGCTCCATCTCGAATCAAAGATAGACGGGCATTTAATGATCTCAAAGCTGTCATGGATTTTCTGCTCAAAGCATCAGCAACTACATTTGCCTTCCCAGGATGATAGTCAATCACACAATCATAGTCCTTCAGGAACTCAATCGATCGCCTCTGTCTAAGGTTGAGCTCCCTCTGAGTTGGCAAATATTTTAGACTCTTGTGGTCTGTGTAAATGTAGCACTTTTCACCATACAAGTAATGCCTCCATATCTTCAGTGCGAAGATAATTGCTGCAAGCTCTAGATCATGGGTAGGGTAGTTCTGTTCATGTGGCCTTAACTGCCTGGAAGCATAGGCGACCACCTTCCCCTCTTGCATCAATACACACCCTAACCCATTATGTGAGGCATCACTGTAGACCACAAAGTCCTTTTCGGACACTGGCTGTGTTAACACTGGTGCCTCTGTCAACATAGCCTTCAATTTCTCAAAACTGGTCTGACACTTGTCATTCCAGTCAAATCTGACATTCTTGTGTAACAACTTGGTCATTGGAGCAGCTATTAGGGAAAATCCCTTCACAAATCTCCTGTAATACCCAGTTAGCCCCAAGAAACTTCTGACCTCAGTTGTATTTCTGGGAGGCTTCCATTCCATCACTGCTTCTATTTTCTTGGGATCCACCCTAATCCCATCAGCTGACACTATGTGTCCAAGGAATGCAATCTCATTCAGCCAAAAGTCACACTTGGACAACTTAGCATACAGCTTCTTTTCTCTCAGGGTTTGCAGAACAATCCTCAAATGCTCATCATGTTCTTCACTGGTCTTGGAATACACCAAAATATCATCAATAAAGACCACTACGAACCGATCTAAGTGTGGATGAAAGATACGGTTCATAAGGTCCATGAATGCCGCTGGTGCATTTGTTAGACCAAAGGGCATCACCAGAAACTCATAATGCCCATACCGGGTTCTGAATGCAGTCTTGGGCACATCTACATCCTTTACCCTCAGCTGATGATACCCTGATCTGAGATCAATCTTAGAAAATACTCCTGCTCCCTTCAACTGATCAAACAGATCATCAATTCTAGGCAACGGATATTTGTTCTTCACAGTCACTTTATTCAACTGCCGGTAATCAATACATAACCTCAAAGTCCCATCCTTCTTTTTCACAAACAGCACTGGAGCTCCCCATGGTGACACACTGGGGCGTATGAACCCCTTATCCAGCAACTCTTGCAACTGAGTTTTTAACTCTCTCAATTCAGTGGGTGCCATCCTGTAAGGAGCAATGGAAATAGGTCTTTGTGCAGTTGTCTCAATAGCAAATTCGACTTCCCTTTACGGTGGCAAACCAGCAACTCTTCAGAAATACTTGGAAGTCTCTCACTGTGGGTATGTCACTCAAGTTTGGCTTAGCTCGCTAGTATCCATAACATGTGCTAGGTAGGCTTCACATGCTTTTCTCATCATTCTTCTTGCAATCGTGGTGAAATGACATTGGACAAGAAATCATCCTTTCCCCCACAACTGTGATCTCATTACCCTCAGGGGTTTTCAAAGAAATTCTCTTCAATTTGCAATCAACTATTGCCTGATGACGTGACAGCCAGTCCATTCCCAAAATAACGTCAAACTCATGGACGGGCAACTCAATCAGTGCGCAAGAATTCATACCCTCAATCCTTAACGGGCAACCCTTGTATACTTTGTTCACTACCACCTGTGACCCAATGGATTAGTGACCAGAATGTCTTGGTCACTCTCCCTACTAGTATCCCCCTTTCTACGGGTAGATTGATGCGGATGTATGAGTGAGTGGATCCTGGATCCACCAATGCATCTGCAGTGTAGTGTAGAGAGAGAACGCACTCGATGACGTCAGGGCATCTTGCTCCTCCTAAGCTCTCGTGGCATAATTTCGGCAGGTGGTCCGTTATCCGGCCTCTCTGGCTCGGATGAGCCTCGAGATGGTCCCACGGCTTGGATTTACGGACCTTCTACCCCCTTGGTGGTGCAGGCAGTGCATGTCTACTTGTGTTGGAGCGGTGTAGTAGTTCTACGTGGGCGGTTCCTCGGTTGATGTTACGTCGACCCACATCTCAAGCGAGCACGGTCACTCTCCAACACTCCCCCTTATGCCATTTCTCGGTGTGGACATGCAGGAGATCTTTGAGGCTGGTCCCCTGAACCCCAACCGAGAGCGCCCACCGATGGTGTGGGTGACCTCTCCTAGTGGTGAATCGTGGCACAGGCCCCGACCACGACCACGTGGCTGACCCGAACTGTGCGGGAGGACCCTTAAACTTCTTCCCAAATCCGGGAGCGGGCTGGTGACTGGTCCCCTCTTCTGCTCTCTCTCTTCCAGTCCGCTCACCGATTCTCACTTTTTCAACCCTTATTGTCGCTTCCACTAGCTTGCTAAATTGCGTGATTCCCAAGGCGTTGAGCTGTATCTTGATATTGTCATTCAGTCCCTCTTCAAATCTCTTGCACCTTTCAGCTTCGTTAGGGACTATTTCCCTTCCATAGCGGCTTAACCGAACAAACTCCTTCTCATACTCGGCCACTGACAACTGCCTCTGCCTCAGGTTAATAAATTCTCTTCTTCTCTCTTCCAGGTATACAGTACCCACATATTTCTTCTTGAACTCAGAGAGAAAGAAGTCCCAAGTTACTGACTTCATCGCACTTCACCGACACGTGTCCCACCATCCGTAGGCATCGTCTTGTAACAAGGATATAGCAGCTTCTAAGTTCTGCTCTGGGGTGCAGTGGAGTTGTTTTAAGACTCTGCCCATTCTATTCAACCAATTCTCGGCTGCGACAGAGTCATCTTCTCTCTTGCCAAAGAAATCCACCGCCCCAAACTTTCTTAGCCTTTCTAGGTGTGATTTTTGCTGTCTGGTGGTGGTGGTGGTGGTGCTGGCATTACCCCAGCCATCTGTCTAAAGAAGTCGGCCATTTGTTGGAACATGGCCTGTGGAGGCTGAGCAGGCTCTGCTTGAGCTGGCGGAGCAGATTCTCTCATGCCCCAGCCTCACCGCAGTGGAGCATGACTCTCCACTTCCTCCTCAACGGCTCTCTGAGAAGAAGGATCCATATCCTATTCAAAATAAGAAAGATAAACAGATTTGCGTTAGTGTCACCTCGACTCTTACAAATGCAATGCATGGTATGGACTCAATCTAGGACCAGAAACGCCTAAACCGTGCTCTGATACCACTAAATGTGACACCCCTTACCCGTGTATAGTATATCCGAGTAAGTAATGCCACCTGGTGTACCGGCACACTCTAATATTCCTCAATTAATTTAGACAATGCTTTTGCATATAATTTATGAAATACAATTTATTTAAACCATTTATCAAAAGTATCATTCATTTAAGGTTCCGAAAATTTTTAAGAAAATCCGGCGGAGTACCGGCTAAAATTGGAGAAAACCGTTCTTCGAAACCTGTTAAAAACACTTCCAATATTTTTATTTCATCATCTCAAACTCCAATATCCAAAATCTCAACAATATTTCTCAATAATCTTTTTATTTCTCAAGCATCCATTATCAACACCAAACTCAATATCCAGATTTCAACATTTCAATTTCTATTTTCATTCATCATTCACATGTGATGTTCGCATATAAATCACCAGTTATCATTTACCTTTCCATTAACAAATACAATTTTCATAATTTACATATACATCAATATACATTACACAAGTTTAATTACATATGAAGAAAAATCTGCTACAAAATATCAAAATGACAAAATGACACCTAGTGCCCTACCAATGCACTGCAGGTAGTGAGGTGACACGGACATGGTGCAGAACTGCCGGATGGACTCACCCAGTCTGTGGTCTACTGGGCTCACGATCAGGATCTCCAGTACCTACGCGTGGCAAAAGCAACGCGCTAAGCAATAATGCTTAGTGGTGCAACAATATAATAACAAGAAATAACAGATATAAATATGCATAGCATGTGCATGTTTTGTTGGTCATGTATTTGTATATCCATTCACTTATTTCTTTCGCATTGCTCAATTTCATTCATTTGGTTGCCCCAAGTAACCTACACTAGACGACTGGACTGGATAACGGGTAAACTGGCATTGGGTACCTAGTACCTCGGGCCATCACACCATCGGTCACATATGCATCTCGGTGTGCATGAGCGACTAACAAGTCGTAACTAATATCAGGCACAAGGCCAAGTCTCAATGCAAAGTCAGAATGGCTAAAAGCCATGAAATCACAGAATGGCATTTTTTTGCCATGTGCAGTACTGCTAACTGAACCCTATTGGCATGCCAAACTATCCAAACCAATCTTGTTAGGTATACTAGGGCATTTGAAACTTTTAAATTTGTCAATTTGTAAATTTCAACTTTTTTGGTGTCACTATTCATCATTGGTTAACAAAAATGTTGACTTTTAGAATAAAAATGTGTACATCAACTTTGGCACTCCCAACATACCACATTTGGTGTTTAAAACTTGTTGGCATTAAGTGTTTTTGCCATTCCAAAGTGTAATTCAACACAAACAGATTTTTCCATTTTGGTGAGTCAACTTCACTGTTCCATTGGATACTGTTACTGTTAGAGTTTGAGGAAATGTAAAACATGAAAGTTGTTCCTTATTTTGTCTAGTTGAATTTCCTTTTTTGAATCACTCCATTTGGAGTTTTGTAGCTCCAGATATGGCTCAAAAACCCAAGCTGTCCGGATATGCATTCTGCAGAAATTTACCATATCTACAGTGCATGAACAGTAACTTGAGTCAATTGGTTGAATGCGTTCTGGCCATAATTTGGGGTAGGTTCCTTCATGAAAGTTGTTTGTCTATGTCTTAAATTGTTGCTGTAAAAATTTCAGACCAATTGACCAAATCTACAGTAAGTTATGGCCAAATGAACAGTTACTGTTCATTTGGTCAAATTCTGCAGAGGCAGTTTCAGGGTTCCGGATTGGGGCCAAGTTTTGGTCCTCTTGCTTTGGTCTTTTGGGCATGGTTTCTTCAGCAAAAATGTGTCATTATAAGCCTAATTTCATGTCCAATTGGCCAAACTTCAATTGGACTACCACTGCCCAAGTTATGGCAGTGCAAAGGGACTGAAATTTCAGTCCCTATGCTGCTGTCCATAGGGCAGCCTGCAACCTCACCTTGCCATAGTGTTTTTCAGTCCCATTTATGGTCAACACATCTAAAATGGTCACTAATTGACCATTACAATGTGCCCTAACAATTTCCTAACCCAATTCACACTTTCACCTTTCCAAACCCTAAGGTTCAAATCAATTTATCCATAAACCTTAATTTACATACTTAGTTAATCTCCATGCATATTAATACCTTAATTATGATTTCCAACCACTCTAAGTTTATTAAACAATCAAACTTAATCTCTCATAGGGCTGCCGAAATTTGAAAGTGCCCTTAACACATGTAATTTACCTTAATTATCTAAAAATCTCTTAACTCAAAATGGTGTTTTGACTAAAATTAAAAGGGTGAGAACAAAGTGTAGCACTAACCTTGAGTGGCAGATTTTTCCCACCTCTAAACCTCAATTTCTTTCCCCTTGTTGGCTGCCAAGAGCTTGTTTAGGATGTGGGGTAAAGCTTTAATGAAGGGAAGTTAGAGAAATATAGTGAAACAAGGTAGGAATTTGAGGTTGCTTGATTGAGCTTCAATGGAGGGTGGAAGGGATAGGTTTCGGCTGCACTAGAGGAGGGAGGGTTGGCTGCTGATTTTTGGTCCTCTTTAGTCTTCATTTATCTCTTTAACTTGTTAGTCAAAGGATGGCTTATTTGTGATTGGTCCACATTTCCTTAATGACATCACTTTGAGGTCATAATTTGCATTTATTGCATTTTTCTTTTCTTTCCTCCACTAGTCATTTTCAATTTGATTTCTAGTAATGTTTATTCATATTTTATGTCATATTAATTATTTACTCAACTGGGCAAGTTGGCCGAAAATCACCTTGGAAGGCGAAATGACCAAAATGCCCTCCGTTTGGCTTAACGGGTCAAAATCATCTGTACCGATTGAAAAATTTTTCTAGGTATTTTCTTGGCATTCTAATGCCATGGGAACCTCAATTACCCTTCTCTGGAGTCCCAAAAATTATTTTATAATTTTTCCCCTGGGTCTAGGGCTCCTCGTTGCGAGAACCGCAACTTCCCTCTGGTTATCCATTGCTAGGGCACCGGCTCGTTTAACTTGGTTGTATTTTATTTCTAAAATTTTTACTAAATTTTTCTTATTAATATTTGAGTTAATTATGATTTCCGACTTTAATTTAAATATTTTTCCGGACGTTCTAGCTGTCCGGACCAACACCGGTCACCGGAACAGTAGAATGTACGGAGTGGTTACCGGGAGGGTGTTACATTTTCTTTTCATAACCACACTTAAATAGCTAGGTTAACACATTAAACCCTTGCCACATGTCACCCTTTGATTATCTCTAGGTTTAAGTGACCCAATCACATTGTGGCAAGTGTCAAACCTATATTTAATCTTGATTTTAATCATCTTACATGATTAAAAAAAAAAAAATTTGGCAAGCTTATGTGTAATCCCATGTGTCACCATCTTATGGTGCCACGTGTCACACTGTGAAATGACCAAAATGCCTCTGTGTCTTAATTTTGAGTTCTTAACCCAAAATAATTATTTTTCTTCTTCTAATTAATTTATATCAAATATAAATTAATTAATATAAATTAATTGACCTTTATTAATTAATTTCTCATTAATTAAATTCATATTTAAACACTTTAAATATAAATTTAATTTATACTACACATCCAATAATCTAGATTTGGTTTCATGTCATGCTAGGGACTTAGCAATTTAATTGCAGACCAAACCTATTTAATTAATCAATTAAACTCTTTAATTAATTAATTAAATCATATTTAAATAGGTGATAACTTGTGTATGTGTGTGACTTACTAGGCTCATCACTAATTGGCAATGAGACATAATATCAACTCTTAATATCATCAGAACTCTTTCTTACCATAAATAATTTGTCTAAATCATTTTATGAACCTCATAGACCATTGTTAACACCTAGCATAGCATGCCATGGCCATCCAATTAATAATAAGGTTTACCTTAAATGAACCTATAATCATATGTTACCATGGACTAGAATCTCTCTGTTACAAAATCCCAACTCAAGCTGGAGTCATGGTTTATGTCAAACTCCATTTGCTATTAATATTATGTTCTCTTTTAATTCCAGTTCTTGATTAAAAAGATTTGCTCATCAGAAACTCTTTTCTGAATAAACCTATCTGTCCTGGCTAGGAACTTGAAACATCAAGAACAATTAAATGAACATAGGATTTTATCTCTATTTACTTAGAGGAACAGATTTCATCTTGATCAACACCTACCTCCATATATAACTAGTAGGAGCCAACACATGCCCATATACCCATACATAGTACAAGTATGAAAGCAGTATCAAACTCAAACTACCTATATACAAGATAACTATGCTATCTCAGGAACAGATTATATGCACTGATATGATTTATGACAAAACATTGACAAGAGTAAACTCCATGTGCTTGTCATAAGTGTCACTGGTTCGACCTACTTATCATTTATAAGTGCCTATCATGTTTGTTATATGGCATGAGACTCACCGTTCCATCTTATTTATATCTCATATAAATAACTTGGGAACAAACATGAATACAATCTTTCTGGATAAGTCATGTCCTTATTATGAAGTATCCTCGATTATGAACCTATTTATGATACTTTGTGCAAGAAATATTATCACTCATATTTTTAACAACTTAAGAATAATATTTTTAACAAAATATCAATGGAACTTTTCTATTACACATAAATATATTATATAAATGGAAAAGTGGAAATGCCTTTTATTAATAAAAATATGTACAAGATACATACTAAATGATATGCTCTAGGGCATACTACTAACAATCTCCCACTAGCACTAGGGCCATTCATTACAATATCTTAGACCTATCTTCTCAAGATGTCGGTCTAACTGAGTCTGTGACATAGGCTTAATGAATGGATCAGCTGGATTTTCAGCTGATGCTATTTTCTGCATGGCTACATCGCCTCATCCAACTATTTCTCTAATAATGTGGTAGCACCTTTCTATGTGTTTGGATTTCTAGTGAGACCTTGGTTCCTTAGCCTGTATGACTGCTCCATTATTGTCACAGTGTAGTGGAACTGCTGACTCAATGTCACACCCTACTCCTCTGTAAGATGTAACATGATCCCGTAGTACACCTAATGAATTACCGTACTTCGCCTACCGATAACCCATTAGATATACTACAAGGGATTTTAAAACAATTTCGTGCAATTTAAATCATCGATTAAAATCTGGTGTTATAAAATTTTTTTCAAAATTTCGGCAAAGTGCCGGCTGTATTTTGAGAAAACAGTTCTTCAATCCTGCAAAAGAAAAATGCTCCCAATATGTTTTCTCAAATACAACTTCAGTAACTTCAATTCAATTCACAATTCAATTCTCAATACACAATCAATTCATTTTCTAACTAATCCCATCATAAAGAAATATCTCATTCATTTCAAGACTCAAAATTTATATTACAAACTATTCAGATAATTGAAATTCCAAATTTACATTTACAATAATTTACATTTGATTACATACCAAAATATTTTACAAGATTTTTATTTACAACTGCTCAAATAATTTACATACATATTATTACATGCTTACATCAAAACCTATTTTCATGGGTATACCTATGATATACCTAGGGCTTATCCGAATATATCTTCAACTAAATTTACTTATCGCTTCTATGCTCTTCTTACTCATGACAAAGATACAAAGCTATCACGAGTGGTGAACTCTGGTGCACAACTATAATTTAAAACATAGTACAATATACATTGACAAATTTTACAAGAAATAATTTGAGAATCAATCGATCAAATTTCACAACTCAAAATACTCATTGCCAATAATGTAAATCATTTGTATAAATGACTTGGAGCACAAAATTCAATTTATCATATCTTGACTACCCATTTAAGTAATTCCAACAAAATCAATTATACATAAACCATAATTAAAATCACCATTCCTTACCATTCAAAAGCCATTCTGTATCTCAAAAATCATTATGTATCTCAAATATCATATTGTATCTCAAAAGTCATTATGTATCTCAAAAATCATATTGTATCTCAAAAGTCATTATGTATCTCAAAAATCATTATGTATCTCAAAAATCATATTGTATCTCAAAAGTCATTATGTATCTCAAAAATCAATCTTTATCTCACTAACTATGCAAGACTAATCCGAAAGGGCCATATTCGATGTGATTCAAACTCCCTATGGTCGGGAGGTCGACCGATTCTAACTCCCTATGGTCGGGAGGTCGAATCATCGTACGCATCATCACAATAATGAATCTTCCGCAAGGGCCATAACGATAAAATAAACTTAGATCTAACCTCAAATCAAAGGAAAATCTAAGCCTGTGCACGTACCATGGTAATCAAAACACAACTAACTCCATTGTCTTCTCAACAAATGAGAGAGACGGGTAATAACATAGTCAAGCATCTATAGTGAGATATAAAACAATATCACAATCCTTTTAGTGAGCATAAATCACAATATAATTCGATTCAAATTCAATTCCAATATCCAATAATTTTTTTATGCTCATCACAATTCAAATCATAATTTACATTTTTCCATGAAAATTACCATCACAATTCAAAACATGTTATATCACAATTTCCCAAAACATAATTTATTCAATCCATAACAATGCTTAATAATTGTGGAAATACTATTTCACAAAGCTAAATTCATACATACTATAACAATTTCAATAATCATTGAATTAAATCCAATGCTTGTTAAACATAATACATAAGAAAAATATGTCATTTAATCATATGAAATATTCAAAACAAAATCGCTTAAAAACTAGTTGTGCACAAACCTCTCGATGATCGTCTCCCGATCCGACTCGTGTTTCTTTCCTTTTGCCGAGTCCTTGTTAATCGAGAAACACAATTTGAAGTGTTTCAGTGCTAAATTAAACTGTCTCTATCGATGGTGTTTGGTAAATAATGCATCAACTCAATTATTCACTTAATCACCTAATATACCAACCTCATTGCGTTTGAGGTAAATTAGGTCTTAGTGTCGTTAATATGTCACATTCGATAGGGTTTTAGGTTTGGTACGTTTTACCAAAGTCATTTCCTTGTTTAGTGCATTTTAGTGCAAATTGCTGGATTCCGGGATACTGGTTTGACCTAACCGGACGATCTAGTTCCCTCAGTTTTCGGGTCTCGGTCGAAACTACAAACTTGTAGATCTAGGTCTTATTGCACGCGGGGCAAAATTTCAGGTCAATCCGAGTTAAGTAGACCAAGTTATGGTCATTATACTATTGCTGGTCAAATGGTACCATTTTAGGTCAATTTTTGGTCAATTTGGTCAACTCTGGTTCGGCCAGTTTTTGGACCCGAACTTGTGCAAGCTTTTTGACTTGCTTCTGGTCATTTCTGGGTTTTGGTGTCTTCACAAGACTTGTAGGTATGGGTCTTAACTATCCATGGTTAAAATTTCAGGTCAATTGGACCTGTTTTGAGTGAGTTATGGCCTAAATACTCACTGCTGCCCAAATGGTCAGTTTTTAGGTCTCAAGTGTACCTAATCCGAATTGGTCATTTTCTTAGGTCACCTTGCAAGCAGAATTTTGGTATGGTTTCTCAATGAAAGTTGGCACATTTTGTGCCTAGTTTCACCTCAAATTGGTCTCATACCAATTGAGGTTACACATTTCAGGTTATAGGCTAAAATGTACACTGCCCTCAATATGCCTTTCACACCCCACTTCAAACACACATATACCTTGCAATTTGGTTCACTTCCCTACCAATCTGTTTTGGTACATTAACCACAGTATAACCTACTTTACATTAACATTATTTTGGGCAGATTACCATTACCCTCAACACACCAAATATAATTCACATTTACAATATCTCAATACCATTACATACACACCTAAACACCACTAATTCTCACATACACTTTACACAATAATTTCATACACATATCCTTCATTCCTTAATGCCACAATTCTGCCAACACTCCCATGAATATACACATTTATTCAAGTGTCCCCAAGGCTGCGAAATTTGTCCTTCAACATCAAAGTGCCGCCCAACTTACCAATTCCCATCCAAGTGCATAAATCACCATATGAACATGAAATAATTCACTAGGCTACTAAATCACCATGATCAACATTATTTCTCATCAATTATATACACAAATATCTCATCAAAAACGTGACTCATGGCTGTCCAAAATGAAAACAACAATAACTCTTCAAACTCAAAATTTTCCTTCACCAAACCAACACCCATAACATGCACACAAAACTTAACAAAGGAATTCACAAAAATGAAAACAAACCTATAATTGTCACTTACTAAACCTTCACCAAACTTCTCAAAATTGGTATCAATATCTTCCTTGTGATGTGTAGACCATTTTTGTGAAGGAACTTAAAGGATTGGAGTTGAAATGGAGAGAGGAAATCAAGCTTTACACAACACGCCCATGAAGGTTTCAAGGTTCTTCATTTCGCAAGTTGAATGCAAATGAGGAAGATGAATTATTCATCTGCATTTTAAGTGTACAAATGTACCACTATGTATTTATTTAATCCAATTATTGGTCAACTAAAAATTTATTTCATTTAATATTCCAAATGTGAATTTATTCCAAATTAACCCATGATTTTCCACTATTTATTTTAGGTACCACCAATTTAATTTTTCATTTCATTTTCTAAGTGTAATAGTATTTATTTTAATAGGACAATTAGGTCAAAAGACACTTCGGGATGTCAAATGACTATAATGCCCTGCTCGTGGCATTCCGATTTTTCAGACACTGTTTTGTCTGCTTTTCGATTTCTCACTTTTCTTTGTACTAATTATTTAATTTTTCTTTGATCTTTCTAATGATATTTATTCTTCAATAAGGTTCTATTTAAGTCCAAAAATGTTTTCCGTGGTTCCCGCAGTCAGGCAATCAACGGTCCACGCCGTGACTTCCAGGCCACCCATCGTGAGGTTTCCTACTGCTTAACTTGATCACATTTCTTTGCTATCATTTTTCCTTTGTTTTTCTTGTACTTTCTTTTCTTGTATTTCATTATTTTATGTCTCCTCACTCATATCGGCACGGTTCTTGGCATCCTAGTCCGACAACACTAGTCACCGGAGCAAAGCAGAACGCACTACCGAACTTTGGGGTGTTACAATTCTCTCCCCTTAAAATAAATTTCGTCTCAAATTTTACTCGCATTAGTCTCGAACAGTGTGGGTGCTGTCTCTCATATCCTCTTCACGCTCCCAAGTAGCTTCTCGCCCGAATGATGGTTCCACAAAGACTTTAACCAGTGTATCTGCTTGTTCCTCACTGTTTCACCTCATAAGCCAGAATTTTTATGGGTTCTTCCTCATATGAAAGGTCCGATTTACTTCAATCTCTTCAACCGATAGTACATGAGATGGGTCGATCTGTACCTCCTTAACATGGACACGTGGAAGACACTGTATCCTTGCTAGCTCGAGGTAATGCCAACCGATATGCCAAAGGACCCACTCTTTCCGTAACTTCATATGGTCCGATGAAACGAGGACTCGCTTTCCCTTTCTGCCAAATCTCATAATCCTCTTCCAAGGAGAAACTTTGAGGAATACCTTATCACCCACTGCATACTCTATATCTCTTCTCTTTAGATCAACATAGGACTTCTGGCGGTCTGATGCAGCCTTGAGCCTATCTCTCGATCATTCTCGATCTTTCCTCCGTCTGCTGGACAATTTCTGGCCTAATGATCTTCCTTTCACCTACTTCATCCCAACATAAAGGAGTTCGGCACTTCCTGCCATACAAAGCTTCATATGGAGGCATCCCAATGCTTGATTGATAGCTATTGTTATAAGCAAACTCAATCAAAGGCAAGTGTGTATCCCAACTACCTTCAAATTCAATTACACCAGCCCGTAGCATATCCTCCAATATCCGAATAACCCTCTCGCATCGCCATCCGTCTGGGTGGAATGTCAGTCTGAAGTTCGCTAGTTCCTAGGGCTCTCAAGACTACCCTAATCTAGAAGTGAACCTAGGATCTCTATCGCACACAATTGATACCGGCATTCCTTGCGCTTACAATCTCATACGCATAACTGCTAATCTTTCCGTGCTATAGTCCATCCGAATCGCAAAAAGTCACGGACTTGGTTAGTCTATCAACTATAATATATTGTATCATGACTATTCTATGTCCTCAAATCTCGTCACAAAATCCATAGTTATCTATTCCCTTACAATGTTTCATAGGGTGCCACTTGTATGCTAGCTTGACACTTATTAATGTATACAAATTCTATTAGTGGAATGTATCTCCCATCTCCCCTGATTCAATGACGTAAGCTCTCAAGATATTCTCGAGGGTTTATTACATTTTACAAAGTTATTATTATCATTTCATTTCATTATTTACGTAAATCCAATGAGTTTCAAAATTTACTGAATCACTTGTTTCGATCTCCATCCATCCGAGGATAATAAGTCGCATCGATATCTCTAAGCTTATAGCAATTATCGTGGTAGTGTAATTCACACTAATGTAATCGAGTCACTAACTCTAGCTACCTTACAAGTGTAGTCGCTTGATAGGCTAGTTCAAGTTTTAAATTTCGACTAAAATTTCCACATTTATTTCCAAGAATAGTACTCTATTCGGTGCAATCGTATCAATTTATAGATTACTTACAATTATTCTTAATTTATTATACCACGAGGAAGCATGTAGCTCTACACAATAATCCTGCATCAGAACTGCAGCTTACAATACAAACATCGAGAACATTACATAGTCACTACGTTATAACCTCATGGACTAGGTTTTCTAACATCTTATCCTTCTCGAATCCACTAATATCCCAAACTGATTCTCGATTACAATTTCCTTTGACAATTACTAATAGTAACATTTTTGCCCTCATCTAGAGCAATTCTATTATCAGAACTTACTTTTAGGTCCTCTTGTCTTACATTAGTAGGCTCGCCAATTAGCTTTATAATTTACGGTATGTTAAAAAAATACTTTTAGCGAAAATTCTTCCAAAATTAATGTTAATCATACTTGTTATTACAATTATTATCCTAAAAGACTAGTCACTAATACATCAAAATTCATTCCCATGTAAAGGAATAACAACAGGACATATAGTTCTGACACTAACACACAACTAAGTAGTGCCGATCAAATAATAACTAATTGTTTCTTTCAAAATTTAAGAACTTACCAAGAGCTACATCTAAAGTTTCGCTCTTTCTCCTTGGCGCACAATGGACGCCCGATCGTGCACTACCATATTCGGGTTAATTCACTGTGTTATAGTGGTGAGGAGTACTAACTCTATTTCTATCTTGACTCTGACTGACGGTCTGTGAACTCTTGAGAGCAGATCGAGGTGGTTTAGTACAATTTTAGCAAAGTGTCCAAGTTTTCCACAATTGTAGCAGCTCCAGAGGTCTTATAGCATATCCCACCATGATATTTTCCACAAGTTTCACATAGGCGGAACTAAGGAACTTCTAGTTGTTCGACGATCGACCTTGGTGGTCTCTGCCTTAATGATCCACCTCTATCGTATCCCTGAGCTCGGGGTTCCTCAAATTCTTTTCTCTTTCTCAAATTACTGTTCGAGCTCTGACCCATAGGTTTCTCCCTCTTTTCCATTTCACACTGCCCTTGTGGGGTTGGGTCCAGATTGGGCTTGGGCCGATGATTATCAGCCATTTGTTGGAAGAAAGTGGCCATTTGTCGGGCCATTTGTGCAGTAATTTGTACTGGTAAAATCGGTACAGCCTTCGACACTTTGTGGAGCTGGGCCTCAACTTGTACTTCGCCATCATGGACTGCTCTACGGTCTCATTTTTCTTCCATATCTTTCCACAAGATTCTCTATTCTCAGATAACCAACATAAGGAGATTCCTCTCCATTAGTTCATATTTATGATGTAAATGTACTATATGTATCAAACATTTGAGCGCTTGTAGTTACCGACAAAAGATTTCAAATTCACAAATAAATTTACTTTAAAACCATGGCTCGATACCACAAAACATGTCACACCCTACTCCTCCAGAAGATGTAACATGATCCCAGAGTACACCTAATGAATTACCGATTTCGCCACCGATAACCCATTAGATATACTACAAGGGATTTTAAAACAATTTCGTGCAATTTAAATCATCGACAAAATCGTGTTATAAAATTTTTTCAAAATTTCGCAAAGTGCTACTGTATTTTGAGAAAAGCTTCTTCAATCCTGCAAAAGAAAAATGCTCCCAATATGTTTTCTCAAATACAACTTCAAGAACTTCAATTCAATTCACAATTCAATTCTCAATACACAATCAATTCATTTTCAACTAATCCCATCATAAAGAAATATCTCATTCATTTCAAGACTCAAAATTTATATTACAAACTATTCAGATAATTGAAATTCCAAATTTATATTTACAATAATTTACATTTGATTACATACCAAAATATTTTACAAGAGTTTTATATACAATCGCCAAATAATTTACATATATATTATTACATGCTTACATCAAAACCTATGTACATGGGTATACCTATGATATACCTGGGGCTTATCCGAATATAACTTCAATGAAATTTACTTACTGCTCTATGCTCTTCTTACTCGCGATAAAGATACAAAGCTATCACGAGTGGTGAACTCAGCAGTGCACTACTATTATTTAAAAAATAGTACAATATTCATTGACAAATTTTACAGTAAATAATTTGAGAATCTTAATACTGATAAAATTTCACAACTCAAAATACTCATTGCCAAGAATGTAAATCATTTGTATAAATGACTTGGAGCACAAAATTCAATTTATCATATCTTGACTATCCATTTAAGTAGTTCCAACAAAATCAATTATACATAAACCATAATTAAAATCACCATTCCTTACCATTCAAAAGTCATTCTGTATCTCAAAAATCATTATGTATCTCAAATATCATATTGTATCTAAAAAGTCATTATGTATCTCAAAAATCATATTGTATCTCAAAAGTCATTATGTATCTCAAAAATCATTATGTATCTCAAAAATCATATTGTATCTCAAAAGTCATTATGTATCTCAAAAATCATTCTTTATCTCACTAATATGCAAGACTAATCCGAAAGGGCCATATTCGATGTGATTCTAACTCCCTATGGTCGGGAGGTCGACCGATTCTAACTCCCTATGGTCGGGAGGTCGAATCATCGTGCATGCATACCATCACAATAATGAATCTTCCGCAAGGGCCATAACGATAAAATAAACTTAGATCTAACCTCAAATCAGAGGAAAATCTAAGCCTGTGCACGTACCATGGTAATCAAAACACAACTAACTCCATTGTCTTCTCAACAAATGAGAGAGACGGGTAATAACAAAGTTAAGCATCTATAGTGAGATATAAAACAATATCACAATCTTTTTAGTGATCATAAATCACAATATAATTCGATTCAAATTCAATTCCAATATCCAATAATTTTTTATGCTCATCACAATTCAAATCATACTTTACATTTTTCCATGAAAATTACCATCACAATTCAAAACATGTTATATCACAATTTTCCAAAACATAATTTATTCAATCAATAAAAATGATTAATAATTTTGGAAATACCATTTCAAAAAGCTAAATTCATACATACAATAACAATTTCAATAATCATTGAATTAAATCAAATGCTTGTTAAACATAATATATAAGAAAAATATGACATTTAATCATATGAAATATTCAAAACAAAATCGCTTAAAAACTAGTTGTGCACAAACCTCTCGATGATCGCTCTCGATCCGACTCGTGTTTCCTTCCTTTTGCCGAGTCCTTGTTAATCGAGAAACACAATTTGAAGTGTTTCAGCTAAATTAAACTGCTCTATCGATGGTGTTTGGTAAATAATGCATCAACTCAATTATTCACTTAATCACCTAATATACCAACCTCATTATGCTTTTAGGTAAATTAGGTCTTAGTGTCGTTAATATGTCACATTCGATAGGGTTTTAGGTTTGGTACGTTTTACCAAAGTCATTTCCTTGTTTAGTGCATTTTAGTGCAAATTGCTGGATTCCGGGATACTGGTTTGACCTAACCGGACGATCTAGTTCCCTCGGTTTTCGGGTCTCGGTCGAAACTACAAACTTGTAGATCTAGGTCTTATTGCAAGTGGGGCAAAATTTCAGGTCAATCCGAGTTAAGTAGACCAAGTTATGGTCATTATACTATTGCTGGTCAAATGGTACCATTTTAGGTCAATTTTTGGTCAATTTGGTCAACTCTGGTTCGGCCAGTTTTTGGACCCGAACTTGTGCAAGCTTTTTGACTTGCTTCTGGTCATTTCTGGGTTTTGGTGTCTTCACAAGACTTGTAGGTATGGGTCTTAACTATCCATGGTTAAAATTTCAGGTCAATTGGACCTGTTTTGAGTGAGTTATGGCCTAAATACTCACTGCTGCCCAAATGGTCAGTTTTTAGGTCTCAAGTGTACCTAATCCGAATTGGTCATTTTCTTAGGTCACCTTGCAAGCAGAATTTTGGTATGGTTTCTCAATGAAAGTTGGCACATTTTGTGCCTAGTTTAACCTCAAATTGGTCTCATACCAATTGAGGTTACACATTTCAGGTTATAGGCTAAAATGTACACTGCCCTCAATATGCCTTTCACACCCCACTTCAAACACACATATACCTTGCAATTTGGTTCACTTCCCTACCAATCTGTTTTGGTACATTAACCACCGTATAACCTACTTTACATGAACATTATTTTGGGCAGATTACCATTCCACTCAACACACCAAATATAATTCACATTTACAATATCTCAATACCATTACATACACACCTAAACACCACTAATTCTCACATACACTTTACACAATAATTTCATACACATATCCTTCATTCCTTAATGCCACAATTCTGCCAACACTCCCATGAATATACACATTTATTCAAGTGTCCCCAAGGCTGCCGAAATTTGTCCTTCAACATCAAAGTGCCGTCCAACTTACCAATTCCCATCCAAGTGCATAAATCACCATATGAACATGAAATAATTCACTAGGCTACTAAATCACCATGATCAACATTATTTCTCATCAATTATATACACAAATATCTCATCAAAAACGTGACTCATGGCTGCCCAAAATGAAAACAACAATAACTCTTCAAACTCAAAATTTTCCTTCACCAAACCAACACCCATAACATGCACACAAAACTTAACAAAGGAATTCTCAAAAAATGCAAACTTACCTTTAATTGTAACTTGCTAAACCTTCACCAAACTTCTCAAAATTGGTATCAATATCTTCCTTGTGATGTGTAGACCATTTTTGTGAAGGAACTTAAAGGATTGGAGTTGAAATGGAGAGAGGAAATCAAGCTTTACACAACACGTCCATGAAGGTTTCAAGGTTCTTCATTTTGGCAAGTTGAATGCAAACGAGGAAGATGAATTATTCAGCTGCATTTTAAGTGTACACATGTCCCACTATGTATTTAATTAATCCCCTTATTGGTCCACTAAAAAATTATATCATATAATAAGCCAAATGTGCATTTATTCCACATTAACCCATGATTTTCCACTATTTATTTTAGGTACCACCAATTTAATTTTTCATTTCATTTTCTAAGTGTAATATTATTTATTTTTAATGGACATTTAGGTCAAAAGACACTTTGGGATGTCAAATGACTATAATGCCCCTGTTCGGGTGGCATTCCCGATTTTTCGGTATTACCGGGTTTTGTCTGTTTTTCGATTTCTCACTTTTCTTTGTACTAATTATTTAATTTTTCTTTGATCTTTCTAATGATATTTATTCTTCAATAAGGTTCTATTTAAGTCCAAAAAATGTTTTCCAGGGTTCCTCAGCCCAGGCAACCAACGGTCCACGCCGTGACTTTCCCAAAGGCGTCACCCATCGTGAGGTTTCCTACTGCTTAACTTGATCACATTTCTTTGCTATCATTTTTCCTTTGTTTTTCTTGTACTTTCTTTTCTTGTATTTCATTATTTTATGTCTCCTCACTCATATCGAAGTACGGTTCTTGGCATCCTAGCTGTCCGGACAACACTAGTCACCGGAGCAGCAGAACGCACTACCGAACTTTGGGGTGTTACACTCAATGGAAGGAACTACTATAAGTTCTGTCACGAACTTCTTTATCCAAACAGCTTCCTTTGCAGCATCTGATGCTGCAATATACTCAGCCTCTGTAGTGGAAGCCGCAAATGTGCTCGCTTGGAACTCTTCCAACCGATCGCACTTCAATTACAAATGAACACATATCCGAGGTAGACTTTCTATCATCGATATCGATTGGAAATCGAATCGTGATAACCATCCAATTGCAAGTCTCCACGCCCATAAATCAAGAATAAATCTTTAGTTCTTCTCAAGTACTTAAGGATATTCTTGATACTATCCAAATGTTCCAAACCGGATTGGATTGATACCGCTAGTCAAACTAACAAAGATATGCGATATCCGCCTAGTACACAACATTGCATACATTAAACTTCTAATAACAAGCATATGGAATCCTCGCCATCTTATCTCTTTCTTCGTGTGTCTTTGGAGACATCTCTTTAGAAAGGTGGATACCATGTCTCACCGGTAACAATCCTCTCTTGGAATCAAGCATGTTAAACCTCTTTAACACCTTTTCCGGTATAGACTTTGGGATAAACCAATTATTCTTTTGTCTATCTCTATAGATGCGAATCCCAAGAATATAGGTTGCCTCCCCTAAGTCTTTCATGGAGAATGTATTTGACAACCATACCTTTATAGTCATCAACATACCTGTGTCATTACCCATCAACAGTATGTCATCCACATATAATACAAGAAAAGTGATAGAACTGTCACTAACCTTCTTATATACACATGGCTCATCCTCATTTTTGATAAAACCAAAGGATCTAATGGCTTCATCAAAACGGATGTTCCAACTCCTCGAAGCTTGTTTCAACCCATAAATGGATCGCTTTAGCTTGCATACCTTGGAACCATCTTGGAATTCAAAACCCCTAGGTTGTTCCATGAAAATGTTTTCTTCAATGTATCCATTGAGAAAACCTGTTTTGACATCCATCTACCAAATCTCATAATCATAGTATGCAGCTATTACTAATAAAATCCTAATTGATTTAATTATGGCAACAGGCGAGAAAGTCTCCTCATAGTCGATTCCTTGCCTTTGGCGAAACCCTTTCGCTACTAGCCTTGCCTTATAGGTCTCTACCTTTCCATCAGAACCAATTTTCTTCTTGAAAACCCATTTGTTCCCTATAGGTACAATACCTTCAAGTGGGTCAACAAGATCCCAAACTTGATTCTTATACATGGAATCAATCTCGGATTTCATAGCATCAATCCATTTTGAAGAGTCTATATCTGATATAGCTTCTTCATAAGTAAGTGGATCATCTCTATGATCTACTTCTTCATGAAGAAAACCATATCTCACTGGTGGGTGAGATACCCTAGTTGTTCTACGAGGAACAGCTGTAGATGTTTCATCAACGGGTATAGGTTGACTAGATGGATCTATATCCATCTGATCTGTTGGTTGGTCAGAATTCTCCAATTCTAACTCTATTTGCCTTCCTTTGCCTCCTTCTTGAACAAACTGTTGTTCAAGAAATGTGGCATCTCTACTTATCACAACCTTTTGTGAAGTAGGCAAATAAAAATAATATCCAAAACTATCTTTTGGATATCCAACAAATCGACCTTTTTCTGATCAGGTCTCCAATTTATCAGTGTTTAGCTTTTTGATATAAGCTGGACAACCCCAAATCTTAACATGCTTAAGACTTGGTTTTCTTCCATGACATATCTCATAAGGTGTGGAAGAAACTGATTTTGATGGAATCCTATTCAGAATATACAAAGCTGATTCTAATGCAAATCCCTAAAAGAAGATTGGCATATCAGTATAGCTCATCATACTACGTACCGTATCCAATAGGGTACGATTTCTCCTTTCAGATACACCATTCACTTGTGGCATTCCTGAAGGAGTCAGCTGAGAAACAATGCCATGCTCTCTCAAGTATTCATCAAATTCAGTACTCAAATATTCACCTCCACGATCTGATCAAAGAGCTTTAATACTCTTTCCTGTTTGATTTTCTACTTCAGATTTAAATTCTTTGAACTTTTCAAAAGATTCATGTTTGTATTTCATCAAATACAAATACCCAAACCTTGATTTATCGTCAGTAAAGGTAATAAAATAATGAAAACCCCCTCTAGCCATTTCTTTAAATGGACCACATGCATCACTATGTATTAGCTCCAAAATATTTTCAGCTCTTAGCCCTTGTCCAACAAAGGGTGATCTAGTCATTTTGCCCTGAAGTCAAGATTCACAAGTTGGAGTAGGCTCAGAGCCCAATGAGGATAGAATCCCCATTTTCTCCAGTTTTGCAATCCTATCTTCTGCAACATGACATAACCTTAAGTGCCAAATATATTTTGAACTTGAGTTGGTTTTCACCATGGCATTGCATTCTTTTAGATCACTTGCATTCAATTTGTGTTTGTCATTATTATCAAAATAATAAAGACCATCATTCATATAACCCAAACCAATATATTTATTTCCAAAATAAATATTACAAACATCATCTATGAATTGAAATTCATAGCCATTTCTAGTCAAACTAGATATAGAAATGATGTTCTTAAAAGCATCAGGTACATATAAAATATTATCTAAACACAAAACATGTCCAAACATGTAAAAAGATTTAGATCCTATGGCTAAAGCTTCAACAGTTGAGCCATTGCCAATTCGGACTCTAATATCTTGAGAATGCAAGCAGCTACTATTTGCTAGTTCGTGCATATCATTAGAAATGTGAGAACTGGCACCAGTATCTAAAACCCAAGCTATAGATGAACTATGAGTATCATCAGAATCTAAATAACAAGATATGGACATACCTTCCGAAGGTGTATCCTTCTTATCCTTCAGAGAAGCAAGATACTCCAGGCGCCTTTTCCAGGCCCATCCTTTTGGCATGGAAACACTTTCCTTGCCTCCATCACTTTAGTCTTCCTTTGCTGTTTAGCTATTTTCTTGGAAGGACCAGGAATCTGAAGTTTCTTTTTCTTATTGCCCTTCTTCTTGTTGGACTTTCCAGCAGAAGAAGATGCAATCAAAGCTACCTCTTTTCCTTTATTGCCCGGCATATTCTTTTGGGCAATAACCAGCATGTTGAGTAAACCAGCTAAGGTGCATTCCTATTTAGTCATATAGAAATTTGTCACAAAATTCCCAAAAGACTCAGGAAGGGACTGAAGGATCAAATCCATTTGTAGTTGGAAATCCATGTTGAAGTCAAGATGTTTCAACTGCTCAATCAGCCAAATCATCTTGTGGACATGATCCCCAATATTCTGTCCCTCAGACATCCTCATACGGAATAGCTATCTAGATATCTCATACCTAGCATTCCTACTGTGCTCACCATATAACTCTTGTAGGTGAAGGAGGATCTCACTCGCACTCTGCATGTTCTCATGTTGCTTCTGTAACTCATTACTCATGGAAGCAAGCATGTAACGCTTAGCTCTCATATCATGCTCCTTCCACTTGTCCAAAGTTTCATGTTCCTCTTGTGTGGCCTCTGGAGGTAAGGGACCAGGAACATTTGAATCTAGAACATATCCTATATGTTAAAGGTTCAGGACAAGTTTAAAATTCCTTAGCCAATCGATGATTAGGTCCTGTCAACCTATTGTGATCAAGTATGCTTGCAAGGATATTGGATGGTGGTGGTTGTTTTGTGCTCATTTTTATCAGAAAATTAACTGCAGAAAATAACCAGATTAATTAGTAAATGTATCATGTAATTAACCAAAATGATTATGGTCTTTTAATCAAATTGGTCCTCCCACTAACTTAGCGAATCCTACACTTCCAAAGTAGAAAATGGAAATCCTAGTTGGATGGATTTCTAGTGGGTGATTGAATTCTTATAATTCTATTGATCATTCTCAGGTACATCCATTATTGGAATTACAATAAACTATAAGTGACCAACTCCTTGCCCATCACATCTCATGTGAGGTTCAATCCTTCAGCTAGCCCCTAATGCTCAAAATCTCAGGTACATCCATTATTGACTTATCTTGCATTAGTTAAGTTGATCCCATTGAGCCAGTAATTATGCGAATAATTTTAATGTCCTCAGGTACATCCAATATTGGCCACTAACCATTTACATATTTACAACATCTCATGCTTAACAATTATTCTTAAGAAAATCTCTTAAATTAATTGCATCTTATGCAACTATTTAAAATTTCTTAAAATAATTGCCCCAATGGAGGGCCTATGTTATAATTACTTTAATTATAGCATTTCCAACTTAATCATTTGTTTGGAAGATTTTATGGTCATTCTAATTACTATTAAGGTCTCACTTTGCACATTATCCAATTAGCATGCATATATCATATAATAGCATACATTCCCATACATCTCATGCATTCATGGATAAGCAATAAATATGGTATGATCATGGACTTTCTAAGGGATTCAATTCTGAGCCACCAAGAATTGAATTAGGGCATTCCTAGGTGCATTTCATTCATTCATTCATTTTACAAGAGTTGCTGAAGGAGTACATAATCAATACTTGATCTTGAATTCCTCCTACTGGTCCCACCAATGCTCTTGATCTCCTTGAACTTCTTGCAATCCAATATTACATGGTAATCCTTGGCATACCAAGGCGAATTTACAAGAACTTAAGTAAATAAAATTACAACCCAAAAATTATTACAAACTTAATAATACATGCCCAAAATAAATTAAAATAAATTAATTAATTTACAATCCCAAAGAAACATAAAAGAAATAAATCCAATCACATTGGTCTTTTATAGTCCATGATCATCCATCATGCATATCACTATTTAACAATTAAATAAAACATACATACTTAAATTAAATTGAATATCTCATATTCAACTTAAAAATCCAGATTTGAATATGATTCAAATAAATTTAAAAATTCAGATTTGAATCTCATTCAAACAAATTTAAAAATGCAGATTTGAATCACATTCAAACAACTTTAAAAATTCAGATTTGAATCACATTCAAACATTTTTTAAAAAAATCAGATCTGAATTTTATTCAATCAATTTTAAAAAATTAGATTTAAATATGATTCAAACAACTTTAAAAATTCAGATTTGAATCACATTCAAACAACTTTTAAAATTCAGATTGAATCACATTCAAACAATTTTTAAACTTCTGATTTGAATCATAATTTAATTGTGTGACTAAAATTCTAATTAAACAATTTAATTAGACATAGGATGAGCTTTTAGGTCATACAATAATTGTAAATTAAAAAGCAAATCTTCCGCCACCTTGAAGAACCATTGTTGCCGCCACCAATGGTGGTTCACCTTGTGTGCCGCCACACATCCATTGCAACCAGCAATGGATCAATCATCTCATGATCAAATCACACAATTAAATCATATAATCAACAATCTAAATGGCAAATATAGTGGCTCTGATACCAATTGGAGGAACGGAAGCGTGAAAAACACAAGTTTATACCATTGAATTCAAAAATTTTCACCTAGAGTCACATGCATCATGCAAGATTTATTTTTATCTATTTGATTTCAATGATAAACAACATATTAAAAATCTTTTAATATGTTTTTGGATCTGTATTTGCCATTTAAGATTTTAAAATTAATCAGATTAATTTTATAACCCTAGATTAAATCAAAAACAATTACACTAACCTCTTAATGCACTGCAGCGTGCCTGCGCCTTTGAGATTCATCTTCAGGATACCAGATGTTGTCCCTCTAACTTTTCCACACCAAGAACACCAATGGCAGCCCTTGAACAGCTTCTAAAGCATTTTTTATTAATTAGAAATTCAAGTTCTGCCTTTTAAGAGATTAGAGATGTAAACAGGACACTAGAAACAATTTCTAGTGTTCTTAATTCAAGAGATTGATGGCTAATCTCTTTCAATTGATGAGAGATGAAGAAGAATAGATAAAAAGCCTCAAAGTGGCGTGACAAAGGAGAGGAGTGGCTGCTGGTTATTTTTTCTTTTCATAACCACACTTAAATAGCTAGGTTAACACATTAAACCCTTGCCACATGTCACCCTTTGATTATCTCTAGGTTTAAGTGACCCAATCACATTGTGGCAAGTGTCAAACCTATATTTAATCTTGATTTTAATCATCTTACATGATTAAAAAAAAAAAAATTTTGGCAAGCTTATGTGTAATCCCATGTGTCACCATCTTATGGTGTCACGTGTCACACTGTGAAATGACCAAAATGCCTCTGTGTCTTAATTTTGAGTTCTTAACCCAAAATAATTATTTTTCTTCTTCTAATTAAATTATATCAAATATAAATTAATTAATTAATCTTTATTAATTAATTTATCATTAATTAAATTCATATTTAAACACTTTAAATATAAATTTAATTTATACTACACATCCAATAATCTAGATTTGGTTTCAAGTCATGCTAGGGACTTTGCAATTTAATTGCAAACCAAACCTATTTAATTAATCAATTAAACTCTTTAATTAATTAATTAAATCATATTTAAATAGGTGATAACTTGTGTATGTGTGTGACTTACTAGGCTCATTACTAATTGGCAATGAGACATGATATCAACTCTTAATATCATCAGAACTCTTTCTTACCATAAATAATTTCTCTAAATCATTTTATGAACCTCATAGACCATGGTTAACACCTAGCATAGCATGCCATGGCCACCCAATTAGTAATAAGGTTTACCTTAAATGAACCTATAATCATATGTTACCATGTACTAGAATCTCTCAGTTACAAAATCCCAACTCAAGCTGGAGTCATGGTTTATGTCAAACTCCATTTGCTATGAATATTATGTTCTCTTTTAATTCCAGTTCTTGATTAAAAAGATTTTCTCATCAGAAACTCTTTTCTGAATAAATCTATTTGTTTTGGCCAGGAACTTGAAACATCAAGAACAATTAAATGAACATAGGATTTTATCTCTATTTACTTAGAGGAACAGATTCCATCTTGATCAATACCTACCTCCATATATAACTAATAGGAGCCAACACATGCCCATATACCCATACGTAGTACAAGTATGAAAGCAGTATCAAACTCAAACTACCTATATACAAGATAACTGTGCTATCTCAGGTCTAAAGATTATATGCACTGATATGATTTATGACAAAACATTGACAAGAGTAAACTCCATGTGCTTGTCATAAGTGTCACCGGTTTACCTACTTATCATTTATAAGTGCCTATCATGTTTGTTATATGGCATGAGACTCACCATTCCATCTTATTTATATCTCATATAAATAACTTGGGAATAAACATGAATACAATCTTTCTGGATAAGTCATGTCCTTATTCTGAAGTATCTTCGATTGTGAACCTATTTATGATACTTTGTGCTAGAAATATTGTTACTCATATTCTTAACAACTTAAGAATAATATTTTTAACAAAATTTCAATGGACCTTTTCTATTATACATAAATATATTATGTAAACAGAAATGTGGAAATACCTTTTATTAATAAAAATATGTATAAGAAACATACTAAATGATATGCTCTAGGGCATACTACTAACAGTTATATGGCATGAGCCTCACCATTCCATCTTATTTACATCTTATTTGCTCATGTAATGGTCAATGAATATTTTATTGGTCAATTAGTGACCATTTGGTAAGTTTTGAACATAAAATGAAGTGAGTTGTGGTATTGGATTGGGAAATTGTGGACTGCCCTGTGGTTGTGAATCTGGACCCTTAGAGTCCAGTGTGTTTGGATAGCCTTAACCAAATTTGTGTAGCTCTAATTGGTTCAGGGCCAATTGGAAGTGAAAATAGACACATAATGGCAATACTTTGATGAAGAAACCTTGCCCAAAAAACAAACTTAGGATGACCTAAAAATTGACCAAATCCGGGTAACCAACCTGCTGGTCCTAGAAATTGACCAAATGAACAGTGTTTGTTCATTTGGCCATAACTTAGTGCAGAAATGTCCAAATGACCTAAATTTTATATCAATGGAATGATTAGACAATTTAGAAAAACTTTCATGAAGAACATAATTCCAAATTTTGACTAGAACTTAATGGAATTGTCCACTAAAGTCAAGATACCAAATATGGAAAAACTAGGATTGCCCAGAAATTCTGGGTACAAGTCAATTCGGCCAGTTATGGTAAAATGGCCATAACTTGAGCTAGAAAACTTCAAATGGGATTATTCAAAAAGTGAAATGTAACTAGACACAAAAAAGAACAACTTTGATTAAGAACACTTAGCCAAATTCTTACTGTAGAATGGCCTAATGGAACAGTGAACTCTAGCACCCAAAAAACTGAAAATCTGATTTATTCTCCATTGGTTAGAAGCAATGATTGGCAACTAATGCCAACACTTTTGGGAACCAAAATGTGGTAAATCTATGTAATTAAAACTCATGTAACTATTATATATGAGAAAGTCAATATTTTGACTTAAATGACCAAATGAATAGTAACCTTCAAATATTCAAGAAATAAGCTTTGAAATGGCATTGGAAATCAATGCCAATAAAAATAAAATGTAAAATGAGGTATATTGGTGAACTTAGGCTTAACAAATCTATTATGAGTCAAAAGGTCATCCATTGGATGGAAATGGTCAAATGAATGTATAAATAATACTTTAGTTCCCATTATTGGAGAAAAGACAAGAAAAAGTATTTTGAGTACAATGGTGCATGAGAACCATTGTTTTGAATTGTGATCATTATGGATAACAAAATGAATATATAAATTACGATGAATGCATAAATTATGTAAATATTAGACTTAGAGATTTATGTTTCTATTATGAAAAAGATTAGAATGCTAGAAAATATAATTAGAACCTATAATGAAATAATGAAACTTATGAATATTTAATGGTATTACGTGCCCTTGTATTGCCTATACATGTGTGTCAGATTGGATAGATTGGCATGCCAATAGGGTATTATTTTAGCAGTACTGCAAAAGGCTTTATGCCTGTATTCATGGCTTTATGCCTGTGTTCATGGCATTATGCCTGTATTCATGGCTTTATGCCGGTACTCATGGCTTTTATGCCCGATTATGTGTTATTATGGCTCTTTAGCCATTTTGATTGCATACGTGGTTGATGTTCCACGTCCCATAGTATGACAGCCCAAGGCACTGCGGTGTCTAGTGCCAACGACCGGTTATCTAGTTTAGTCAGCCTGTCATAGGTTACTTAGGCAGTGAAATTTATTGAAAAAAGTTAAGAGTATTAGTAATTAAAAATATTAGAAATTAAATAAATGAGTAAGACGACGTAAAATAAATAAGAATAGTTATTTGGTAGAAAGTACTGAATGAAATGATAAAAAGATTAGCAATAAAAATATAATTTAAATAAACATTTCAAATGCACTTTTTCATAATAATATAAAGCTAAGAATAATATTCTTGGAATTTTTGGGGATAGTATATTATTACCGTGAATTTAAGAATTAAACGCTTCTGAAGGGGAATAAATTAGAACAAAGGATAGTCAATACAAAAAGTATTATATGAAATTAGATTAAATTTCAGAGTATCCAAATTTTGAACCATTTCTTTTTTTTTATTGTATATTATTTTCTTGTTATATTATTGCACCACTAAGCAGCAATGCGTAGCGTGATGGATTGTTTCCTCGCACAGGTACTGAAGATAAAACCCAACGAATATCAAACAGAGATTTTAGAGTTCTAATATGCAGAAGTGTCTAAAGTATTCAACGTTGTCACCTCCTCAGCAATGCATGTAGATAGGGCCCATATAGGTCATAATTTGTATGTTGTATAAAATGCTTAGTTATAGTATTGTAATGCAAATTATGCAAATGTAATTAACAGGTATGTGATATAAATTAATAAATTAGTTAATTCATATGTGATTAAATTGTATATCATGTAAATTAATGAAGATTGAAAATTTTCATATATGAGTTGAGCATGAATGGGAGTGCATGAAAATGGATATGGATGAAATTGTATAGATTTGAATACGAAATTGAAATATATAGATGATGCATGAAATGATGAGATTTTTATTTTAAAATATTATTGAAATTTCAAATAGGTGAATAGTGAAATACGTCAAACGTTAATAAAATAGGGGAAACTCTGTTAGTTTCTCCGTAGAAAAATAATTGATATTAAAAGATAATAACTTGAAAATGATTAAAGGAATAAAGTAAGATAAGATAGGGTGCTCCGGCACCGAATGCAGCGCGCCTTGCTCGCTACACTATAGTCGGGTGAGGGGTGTTACATTTATTGGTATTAGAGCATGGTTTAGGCGTTCCTAGACATCGATAAATAGAATAAAATAGTGTGCATAACATGCATTGCATTCATATGAGTCGAGGTGACATTAATGCAGATTCGTTTTCTCTGGTAAAGTGAAGAAATAAAGAAGTAGCAGCTCCACGATTACTTAAGTCAGGCAAATTTCGAGGACGATATTTAAATTAGAAGGGAAGAGTTGTAACACCCTCACTATAGCAATTCCGTACATTCTACTGTTTTAGTGACCGGTGTCGGTCTGGACAGCTAGAACGTCTGGAAAAATGTTTAGACTAGAGCGAGGAGTCATGAATAACTCAAATAATGGTAAGAAAAATTTGGGAAAAATTTTAGAAATAAAATACAATCAAGTTAAATGAGCTGGTGCCCTAACGATGGGTAACCGAGTGGGAAGTTATGGTCCTTGCAGCTAGAAGCCCTAAACCCTGGAGAAAATTCATTAAATAATTTTTAGGACTCCAGAGAAGAGTCATCGAGGTTTCGATGGCATTAGAATGCCAAGAAAAGGCTTAGAAAATTTTTCGATCGGTAGAGACGATTTTGGCTCAATAAGCCAAACGGAGTGCATTTTGGTCAGTTCGTCTTCAGAGATGATTTTTAGCCAACTTGTCCAGTTAAGTAAATAATTATTATGACATAAAATGTGAATAGATATTGCTAAAACTTGAATTGAAAATGAGTAGAAAAGAAAAGAAAATAAAATGAAATAAAACTCAACTTATGACATCACATGATGTCATTAGTTAGGTCTCCACCAATCACAACTCAACATGCCAATTAAAAAGAGATAAAATGAGACCAAAATGAAAACAAATTCTGCTTCATCTTCTCCATAAGTTGCTGAACTCCTCTCATCCATTAAAAATTTCTTTCATTTTGCCCTTTCAAAACCTTGATTTCTCTCCACCAAACCCTAAGATACCTTCATTAAAATTTATCTACACCACTTTGGAAGATGTTTGGCAGCCAAGAAAACTGAGGAAAGTGAACTTTGGAGTGTTGTGAAAAGTCTCTACTAAGGTTAGTGCTATCTCTCTCTCTCTTTATTCTTATAAGCATGTTAGGACACTAATTTAACTAGAAATTGTGGAAAAAAGAAGAAAATTCTGCATACTAGAGTAACTCCCAAATTTCAGTAGCCAAGGAATTGCTAGGGTTTTGATGCTTTTCTTTGAATTAAATTAGTATAGTAGCTGCCCTTGATGAGAATAAAGTGATGAGAATGTGATTATTTATGTATGGTGAAAGTTGTAAAATTTGGGATTTAGAGTTTTGAGCAAAATTAGAGTTTTGCTCATTTAATGGTCAAAGAAAATTTTATTGGTCAATTAGTGACTATTTGATAAGTTTTGAACATAAAATGAAGTGAGTTGTGGTATTGGATTGGGAAATTGTGGACTACCCTGTGGTTATGAATCTGGACCCTTAGAGTCCAGTGTGTTTGGAGAGTTTTAACTGAATTTGTGTAGCTTCAATCGGTGCAAGGCTAATTGGAGGTGAAACTAGACATATAATGGCACAACTTTGATGAAGAAACCTTACCCAGAAAACAAACTTAGGATGACCTAAATGTTGACCAAATTAGGGTAACCAACTTGCTGGTCCTGGAAATTGACCAAATAAACAGTGTTTGTTTATTTGGCCATAACTCAGTGTAGAAATGTCAAAATGACCTAAATTTTATGTTAATGGAAAGATTAGAAAATTTAGAAAAACTTTCATAAAGAACATAATTCCAAATTTTGACCAAAACTTTATGGAATTATCCACCAAAGTTAAGAAACCAAATCTGGCAGAACCAGGATTGCCCAGAAATTCTGGGTACAAGTCAAAATGGCTAGTTATGGTAAAATGGCCATAACTTGAGCTAGAAAACTCCAAATGGGGTTATTCAGAAAGTGAAATATAACTAGACACAATAAAGAACAACTTTGATTAAGAACACTTGGCCAAATTCTTACTGTAGAATGGCCTAATGGAATAGTGAACTCTAGCACCAAAAAAACTGAAAATCGGATTTATTCTCCATTGATTAGAAGCAATGATTGGCAACTAATGCCAACAATTTTTGGGAACCAAAATGTGGTAAATCTATATAATTAAAACTCATGTAACTATTATATATGAGAAAGTCAATATTTTGACTTAAATGACCAAATGAATAGTAACCTTACATGTTAAGTTCAAATATTCAAGAAATAAGCTTTGAAATGGTATTGGAAATCAATGCCAACAAAAATAAAATGTAAAATGAGGTATATTGGTGAACTTAGGCTTAACAAATCTATTATGAATCAAAATGTCAAACTTTGAATGGAAATGGTCAAATGAATGTATAAATAAGACTTTAGTTCCCATTATTGGAGAAAGGACAAGAAAAAGTATTTTGACTACAATGGTGCATGAAAACCATTGTTTTGAATTGCAATCATTATTGATAACATAATGAATACATAAATTACGATGAATGCATAAAATTATGTAAATATTAGACTTAGAGATTTATGTTAAAATAATGAAAAAGATTAAAATGATAAAAATTATAATTAGAAACTATAATAAAATAATGAAACTTATGAACATTTAATGGTATTATGTGCCCTTTTATTGCCTATACATGTGTGTCAGATTGGATAGATTGGCATGCCAATAGGATATTGTTTTAGCAGTACTGCGAAAGGCTTTATGCCTGTATTCATAGCTTTATGCCCGTACTCATAGCTTTATGCCCGCACTCATGGCTTTTATGCCTGATTATGTGTTATCATAGCTCTTTAGACATTTTGATTGCTTACGTGGTTGACGTTACACGTGCCATGGTATGACGGCCCAAGGCACCGCGGTGTCCAGTGCCAATGACCCGTTATCCAGTTTAGTTAGCCTATCATAGGTTACTTGGGCAGTGAAATTTATTGGAATAAGTTAAGAATATTAGTAATTAAAAATATTAGAAATTAAATAAATGAGTAAGACTGCGTAAAATAAATAAGAATAGTTATTTGGTAGAAAGTACTGAATGAAATGATAAAAAGATTAGCAATAGAAATATAATTTAAATAAACATTTCAAATGCACTTTTTCATACTAATATAAAGCTAAGAATAATATTCTTGGAATTTTTCGGGATAGTATATTATTACCGTGAATTTAAGAATTAAACGCTTGTGAAGGGGAATAAATTAGAACAAAAGATAGTTAATACTAGAAGTATTATATGAAATCAGATTAATTTCCAGAGTATCCAAATTTTGATCCATTTCTTTTTTTTTATTGTATATTATTTTCTTGTTATATTATTGCACCACTAAGTAGCAATGCTTAGCGCAATGGATTGTTTCCTCACGCAGGTATTGAAGATAAATACCAACGAATATTAAACATAGATTTTAGAGTTCTGATATGCAGAAGTATCTGAAGTATTCAACGTTGTCACCTCCTCAGCAATGCATGTAGATAGGGCTCATATAGGTCATAATTTGTATGTTGTATAAAATGCTTAGTTATAGTATTGCAATGTAAATTATGCAAATGTAATTAATATGTACATGATATAAATTAATAAATCAGTTAATTCATATGTGCTTAAATTGTATATCATCTAAATTAATGAAGATTGAAAATTTTTATATATGAGTTGAGCATGAATGGGAATATATGAAAATTGATATGGATGAAATTGTATAGATTTGAATACGGAATTGAAATATATAGATGATGCATGAAATGATGAGATTTTTGTTTTAAAATATTATTGAAATTTCAAACAGGTGAATAGTGAAAGACGTCAAATGTTAATAAAATAGGGGAAACTCCGTTAATTTCTCCGTAGAAAAATAATTGATATTAAAAGATAATAACTTGAAAATGATTAAAGGAATAAAGCAAGATAATATAGGGTGCTCCGGCACCGAATGCAGCGCGCCTTGCTTGCTACACTGTAGTCGGGTGAGAGGTGTTATATTTATTGGTATCAGAGCACGGTTTAGGCATTCCTAGACATCGACAAATAAAATAAAATAGTGTGCATAACATGCATTGCATTCATATGAGTAGAGGTGACACTAATGCAGATCCGTTTTATCTGGTAAAGTAAAGAAAAAAGGAAGTAGCAGCTCCACGATTACTTAAGTCAGGTAAATTTCGAGGACGATATTTAAATTAGAGGGGAAGAGTTGTAACACCCTCACTACAGCAATTTCGTACATTCTACTATTCCAGTGACTGGTGTCAGTCTAGATAGCTAGAACGTCTGGAAAATTGTTTAGACTAGAGTGAGGAGTCATAAATAACTCAAATAATGGTAAGAAAAATTTAGGAAAAATTTTAGAAATAAAATACAACCAAGTTAAATGAGCTGGTGCCCTAGCGATGGGTAACCCAGTGGGAAGTTGCGGTCCTCGCAGCTGGAAGCCCTAAACTCAGGAAAAAAATTCATTAAATAATTTTTAGGACTCCAGAGAAGAGTCATCGAGGTTTCGATGGCTTTAAAATGCCAAGAAAAGGCTTAGAAAAAATTTTCGATCGATAGAGACGATTTTGGCTCAATAAGCCAAACGGAGGGCATTTTGGTCATTTCGTCTTCAGAGATGATTTTTAGCCGACATGTCCAATTAAGTAAATAACTGTTATGACATAAAATGTGAATGAATATTGCTAAAACTTGAATTAAAAATGAGTAGAAAAGAAAAGAAAAGAACAGAAAATAAAACTCAAATTATGACATCACATGATGTCATTAGTTAGGTCTCCACCAATCACAACTCAACAAGCCAATTAAAAAGAGATAAAATGAGACCAAAATGAAAACAAATTCTGCTTCATCTTCTCCATAAGCTGCCGAACTCCTCTCATCCATTAAAAATTTCTTTCATTTTTCCCTTCCAAAACCTTGATTTCTCTCCACCAAACCCTAAGATACCTTCATTAAAATTTATGTACTGTTAGTAGTATGCCCTAGAGCATATCATTTAGTATGTATCTTGTACATATTTTTATTAATTAAAGGCATTTCCACTTTTCTTTTACATAATATATTTATGTGTAATAGAAAAGGTCCATTGATATTTTGTTAGAAATATTATTCTTAAGTTGTTAAGAATATGAGTGACAATATTTCTAGCACAAAGTATCATAATAGGTTCACAATCGAGGATAATTCATAATAAGGACATGACTTATCCAGAAAGATTGTATTCATGTTTGTTCCCAAGTTATTTATATGAGATATAAATTAGATGGAATGGTGAGTCTCATGCCATATAACAAACATGATAGGCACTTATAAATGATAAGTAGGCCGAACCAGTGACACTTATGACAAGCACATGGAGTTTACTCTTGTCAATGTTTTGTCATAAATCATATCAGTTCATATAATCTTTAGACCTGAGATAGCACAGTTATCTTGTATATAGGTAGTTTGAGTTTTATACTGCTTTCATACTTGCACTATGTATGGGTATATGGGCATGTGTTGGCTCCTACTAGTTATATATGGAGGTAAGTGTTGATCAAGATGGAATCTGTTCCTCTAAGTAAATAGAGATAAAATCCTATTCTCATTTAATTGTTCTTGATGTTTCAAGTTCTGGTCAGAATAACACCTAAGTTCGATAGTGCGTTCTACTGTTCCGGTGACCAGTGTTGTCCGGACAGCTTGGATGCCTAGAACTACATTTCGTTATGAGTGAGGAGACATAAAATAATGAAATACAAGAAAAGAAAATACAAGAAAAATAAAGGAAAAATAATAGCAAAGAAATGCAACCAAGTTAAGCGAGCCGAGAACCCTAGCGATGGGTGACCGCACCGGGAAGTCACGGCGTGGACCGTTGACTAGCCCTGGACTGCGAGGAACCCTGAAAATTAATTTTAAGACTTAAAGAGAAATCAATTGAAGTATAAATATCATTATAAATATTAAATAAAAATTAAATAATTAGTACAAAGAAAAGTGAGAAATCGAAAAACGGACAAAACCTGGTGTTACCGAAAAATTGGGAATACCACCCGAACAGGGGCATTGTGGTCATTTAACATCCCGAGTTGTCTTTTGACCTAAAATGTCCATTAAAAATAAATAATATTATATTTGGAAAATGTCATGAAAAATTAAATTAGTGGTACCTAATGTAAATAGCAAAAATGGGAAGCTTAATGTGGGAAAATAAAATCTTTGATTAAACTAATGTTATTTCTACATTAGTGGACCACTAACACTTTGTAAATCAATTAAAAACCTGTCATCTTCCACTAACTTCTGCACAGCCATCTTCTTCCTCAAACTTTCCCATGGCCAAGCCAAAAAGCTCCCAAATTCTCCCATGGCCGTCCAAGCTCCAACCTCCATGCGTCCATGATCCAAGCTCCCAATGGTTAAGGTTTCTTCCTTAAACTTGACCACCACACCATGGGCAGTAGATAGGCAGCAAGAAGAACAAGTTTTGGAGAGGTTTTGAAGAGTTTCCAAAGTGGTAAGTTTGAGTTTTTGGTTAGTGCTTCATTAAAGTTAGTAAGGAGGTTATGGGTACTTGAATTGTGAGAAGAATTTTGGAGTTTGATGTTCTAATGGTGATGTTTAATTTTGCCAGCCATGAAAACTCTTTAAGGGCAGTTTATTTTTGCTTGTAAATGGTGAATTAAATGATTGATTAAATGTATATTGTGTAGGAAATTGTTTGGGTGATGTATACTTAGTATATGTAAATGTAATATGAAATTTAAAGCTTGGAAAGTAATGGAATGTAAGTGTACCATTATGGCAGTTTGCTAACTCTTAAGGAATGCTGGAATTCATGCTTGGTTTATGGTATAATGATGTTAAAATGTGTTGGTTGTTATGGCAGTTTGAGTGTGTGTAAGGTGGTGTGAAGTGGGACATGTAAATGAGCATAAAAAGGTGATTGAATTGTTGTAAATTGGATTGAAAAAAATTATGCACTTGTTGGTGTATGTTGAATGTAATTGTAAGCTGCCAAAATAACCTATAATGTGTTGTGAATTATGTTTAGGTTGTGGTACAACCAGAATTGGTTTGAATGTTAAGTTTGGTGAGTGTTAAAAGTGATGCTTGATGTGTATGCAAGAAATGCAATAAGGCAGTTTGAGTTTTAGGCCTATAACTTTAAGTGTGTGGCTCCAATTGGTATGAGACCAATTGGAAGTGAAATTAGGCATAAAATGTGCCAACTTTCATGAAGGAAGCTTGCCTAAATTCTGCTTGCAAGGTAGCTTGAAAAATGACCGAATCTGGATTAAGTGCATTTGAGGTCTGAAAATTGACCATTTGGGCAGCAGTTAGTTTTTAGGCCATAACTCACTCAAAACAGGTCCAATTGACCTGAAATTTTAACCATGAATAGTTAAGACCCATATCTACAAGTCTTATGAAGACAGAAAAGCCCAGAAATGACCATAAGCAAGTCAAACAGCTTGCACAAATTCGGGTCCAAAAACTGGCCGAACCTAAAATGACCTAAAGTGACCTAAAATGACCAATTTTGGTGCAATTTGACCAGCAATAGTAAAATGACCATAACTTGGTCTACATAACTCAGAATGATATGAAATTTTGCCCCGCGTTTCATAAGACATAGATCTACAAGTTTGTAGTTTTGACCAAAACTCGAAAACCGAGAGAACTAGGTCGTCCGGCTAGGTCAAACTAGTATCCCAGAATCCAGCAAATTGCAAGAAAACGCAATATACATGGAAATGAGTTTGGTAATATATACCAACCCTAAAAGACTATCGAATGTGACATATCAGTAACATTAAAACCTATATTACCTAGAATGCACCGAGGGTCGACATATTAGGTTGACTAAGTAAATAATAGAATTCAGTGAATTATTTATCAAGCATTATCATTAGAGACAATTTAAATGAGTACTGAAACACTTCAGATTGTGTTTTCAGTTAGCAACGACTCAGGGAAAGGGAAGGAAACACTGAGTCAGAGCCAAGAGGCATATATCAGAGGTTTGTGGACAATAATTAATTCTTTTAAATTTTTCAATTGGAATAAATTATGATTATTTGTATTTGTTTTAAATTGTGTTTGTGCACAATAATTAATTCTTTTGAATTTTTCAATTGGAATAAATTATGATTATTTGTATTGTTTTAAATTGTGTTTGTGCACAATAATTAATTCTTTTGAATTTTTCAATTGGAATAAATTATGATTATTTGTATTGTTTTAAATTGTGTTTGTGCACAATATTTATTTCTTTTGAATTTTTCAATTGAAATAAATTATGATTATTTGTACGTTATTGTTTTAAATTGTGTTTGTGCACAATAAGTTTGACTTCTCATTGTCTACTTAAAAATTTAATTCAACATTATAGTTTTAAATTGTGTCCGTGCACAATACTTTTATATTCACTGCTTTTACTAGCAAATTTATGTAGAGAAATGAGTTATGAATAAGTTTTGATTGCTTTGGTTTTGGGAATATTATTTGGAACTTATTGTATTGCCAACTTTGCAAATGGAAATTTTGAGATAAAATGTGATTTATGGTTGTATGAAATATTGTGATTTGAAATTGTTTTGATTCACATTTGGCATGACACTGTTGATATATTTCTCCCTCTTTGACTTATCAGTCTGGGGTGAGTGTGATTATGTTCCTCCCTCTTTGACTTCCCAACGAGGTTAGTGTGGATGAGTACTCATTATTCAGCTAGCGTCCTCCCTCATTGATTTCGATTATTGGGGTGAGTGTGTCTTGTCGTGGTGTACAACACGGCATGTGTGGAAAAATTGTGTCATGGCCTAAATTATGTTATCGATTGGCAACATTGTATTATTCAGTTATTTGATCGAATTGTGTTATTAATTTGCAAAACGGTATTATTCAGTTATTTGATCGAATTGTGTTATTGATTTGCAAAACGGTATTATTCAATTACTTGATCAAATTTGTGTTAGGTGAATTTTGTAAATTGTGAATCATTTGATTTGTGAACTGTCAATAAAAGATTTATATATCGCATTTCAAATTGTTATTGTGCACCATTGAGTAAATTTTACTCAGCGATAGCTTTCATTGCCGCAGTAAACAGATCGACAGTGGCAACAGACTAGGTCGCTAGTACATTCAAATGAGAAATCATCGGGTATATTGAGTATACCATATTCTGCATTTTATATTGTAATGTATGTTCACTGTATGTATATAGTATTCTTGGTTTTGAGCAGTTGTACATTAAAATTGTACATTAAAGTTGTAAAATAAATTATGAGTTATTTGGACTTGTAAAAATTGTATTATATTTCTTGTATCTCAGTCTTTGAAAAATTATTGTGGATTTGTACTGAGAAACATGTTGGAGTTGAGATTTGGAAATATATATTGAAGTGCTTTTTACGTGTTTTTCAAGAACTATTTTATCCAAAATATAGATGGCACTCCAAAAATTTTTACGTAAATTCCAAATAATTCAAATGTGTTAGTTCTATCACTTGATTCAAAAAGGTTTTTAACACTGTAAATAGTGCTCACCATCGTAAAAGAAGTAAGAAAAGTTTTTAAAACCCCTTGTAGTGTATTTAATGGGTTATCGGTGACTGAGTTGGTAATTCATTAGGTATACTACGGATCATGTTATGCCTTACGGCGAGTAGGGTGTGACATGTTTTAGTGGTATCGAGCTAGTTTTTTAAATTCTGCTTTCACATGTTACTTGAATATTCTTTCTTCATAGTATAATCGCTCAATATCATTGTTCGATACATACAGTACATTACATTATAAATATGCACTAACGGGAGGAAATCTCCTTGTGTTATTTGTTTAGGAGGTTTATGATCCTCGCATTGACTATGGAAGAGGGTGATCATTCAGTCGATCAATCTATAGAGGCTGAGGTGCAAGGGGATGCCCAGCCCTACACAATGTCGATGGTTCAAGAAGACCACTTCATAGCATCTGCAGCTTCCCTACTCGGCCAAGTAGATGGTCGCAATGTTCCAACAAATGACTGGTAATGTGCCTACTCAAGCCCCAATACAGACACCAGTGGTACAACCACAGTCTTCTGCTAGACAATATGACAAATTAATGAAATATGGGGCTACAGAGTTCAAGGGGACAGTAGATCCTCTAGAGGCAAAACAAAGGGTTAGAAAGGATGGATAGGGTATTCAAGAAATCAGATCGCATGCAGGAGCTCGATTTGAATACTCAGATCTTTGCTCTGGGGATGCTTATGGTGGTGGAAAACCATTCCCCACGCTTTGGTAGAACTGCAGTGCTAACTCAGAGTGACTTTCTCGGGAATTTAGACAAAAATATGTCCCCGATGCTTATGTAGATCGAAGCGCAAGAGTTCCTAAGTCCAAACAGGGAGTAGATCGGTGGCTGAATATGAAAGGGAATTTTTCACTGAGCCATTATGCAAGAAGTCTACTTTCTACCAAGAAGGAGAGATGTAAGAGGTTTGAAACCGGCTTGAAGCCTAGTATCAGATTACAAGTGGTTGGATTCAAACATAACAACTTCTCTGAACTTATTTCTCAAGCACTAGAATTAGAAAGAATTGAATCAAGCAACGAGAAAAAGAAATTAGAGAAGACAAAAAGAGGGAAAGTCAAGAGAACAGAGTTATAGTGGTCTTACCGGAAAGAGGAAAAACTTTGGGGATACAACAGAGATAGTAAGAAGTCCCAGAGAGATAGATCTTCCGACGTAAACCACCTCGATCCGATCAGAAACTCAACAGAAACCCAAGAATGCGCTGTCGATCGACTTTGTGAAACTTGTGGTAAACCACATAGTGGGGTATGTTATAGAGTCAGAGGAGCATGTTTTAACCGTGGAGAGACCGCCATTTTGCTAGGGATTGTGTAAATCCAGGTCATTCTGGATCATTTACTACACCAAAGGGATCAACCCAAGTTTCTACCCCAAAGAGTTCACCATCAGTTAGTAGAGGCAAAGGTAGAGGTAGGGGTAGTACGCCTAGAAGTCTGAATACTGTGAATCAGCCAGAACAAGGTGATGCTCCAGCTGGAGTATATGCTATACGGCAGAGAGAAGAGACTTAGACTTTTGATATTATTGTTGGTACTCTCTCAAATAGTAACTGAGATATATATATGTATTGTTTGACCTAGGGTCTGCATACTTTTATGTTAGTGTTAGAACTATATGTTCTATTGTTATTCCTTTACAGGGGAATAAATTTTGATTAAGATAAGGATTGTGATAATAAGTGAAATTAGTTTTGAAAGAGTTTATCGACGAAAAGTATTTTCTAACACACCATAAATTATAAAGCTAATTGGCGAGCTTACTTAATGTAAGGCAAGAGGACGTAAAAGTAAGATGCAGTAATGGAATTGTTCTAGATGAGGGTAAGAATGTCACTGTTAGTAATTGTTAATGGATATTGTAATCATAATAAGTTCGGGATATTAGTAAATTCAAAAAGGATAAAAGATAGGAAAATTTGATCTATTGGGATGTATCGTAGTAACTATGCAATGTTCTTGATGTTTATCCGTAAGTCAGACATTAAAGACTAACTTGAGATTATTGTGTAGAGCTACGTACGACCCGATAGCACACCTAGATGAGAATAGTTGCCAACGGCATCTGTTTTGGTATAGTTATGCCAGGACAGAATTTAATTGTTAGAAATAAGTTTGAAAATCCTACTTAGGGATCTAAAACTCAAAAGTTAGAATATCGAAAGGTTATAGTTCAGTACAAAAGGAAGTAAGTTATAGAATATTGACAGATAAAAAGAGTTATGGAAGTAAAAATTTTAACAGTTGGTTCAGATATAACAAAGAAGTGTTACGAATGTGAGGAAGACTGTGGACTAGAATGGTCAGAGGACCAATGACTATATAAATGATTCTAACATGACCTCAAGGGTCATTCAAGAAAGAACGTGAACCGAAATATTAGACAGTACAATAGTAAGAGGAGATTAGTGTTATACAAACAAATTAAATGTTCTATTAAATTGTTAAAAGTCTTATACAAATTTGAGGAAAAGAAGATTATACGATCGCATAGAAAGGAGAAAATAAATGTATGACTATTGTAAGATGGCTATTGGGTAAAATTTCATGACTAAATTTATTTTAAGGGGGAGAATTGTAACACCCTAAGTTCGGAGTGCGTTCTCATTATTAGGTGACCAGTGTTGTCCGGACAGCTAGGATGCCTAGAACTACATTTCGTTATGAGTGAGGAGACATAAAATAATGAAATACAAGAAAAGAAAATACAAGAAAAATAAAGGAAAAATAATAGCAAAGAAATACAACCAAGTTAAGCGAGCCGAGAACCCTAGCAATAGGTGACCGCACCGGGAAGTCACGGCGTGGACCGTTGACTAGCCCTGGACCGCGAGGAACCCTGGAAATTAATTTTAAGACTTAAAGAGACATCAATTGAAGTATAAATATCATTATAAATATTAAATAAAAATTAAATAATTAGTACAAAGAAAAGTGAGAAATCGAAAAACGGACAAAACTCGGTGTTACCGAAAAATCGTGAATACAACCCGAACAGGGGCATTGTGGTCTTTTGACATCCCGAGTTGTCTTTTGACCTAAAATGTCCATTAAAAATAAATAATATTATATTTGAAAAATGTCATGAAAAATTAAATTAGTGGTACCTAATGTAAATAGCAAAAATGAGAAGCTTAATGTGGGAAAATAAAATCTTTGATTAAACTAAGGTTATTTCTACATTAGTGGACCCCTAACACTTTGTAAATCAATTAAAAACCTGTCATCTTCCACTAACTTCTGCACAGCCATCTTCTTCCTCAAACTTTCCCATGGCCAAGCCAAAAAGCTCTCAAATTCTCCCATGGCCGTCCAAGCTCCAACCTCCATGCGTCCATGATCCAAGCTCCCAATGGTTAAGGTTTCTTCATTAAACTTGACCACCACACCATGGGCAGTAGATAGGCAGCAAGAAGACCAAGTTTTGGAGAGGTTTTGAAGAGTTTCCAAAGTGGTAAGTTTGAGTTTTTGGTTAGTGCTTCATTAAAGTTAGTAAAGAGGTTATGGGTACTTGAATTGTGAGAAGAATTTTGGAGTTTGATGTTCTAATGGTGATGTTTAATTTTGGCAGCCATGAAAACTCTTTAAGGGCAGTTTATTTTTGCTTGTAAATGGTGAATTAAATGATTGATTAAATGTATATTGTGTAGGAAATTGTTTGGGTGATGTATACTTAGTATATGTAAATGTAAAATGAAATTTAAAGCTTGGAAAGTAATGGAATGTAAGTGTACTATTGTGGCAGTTTGCTAACTCTTGAGGAATGCTGGAATTCATGCTTGGTGTATGGAATAATGATGTTAAAATGTGTTGGTTGTTATGGCAGTTTGAGTGTGTGTAAGGTGGTGTGAAGTGGGACATGTAAATGAGCATAAAAAGGTGATTGAATTGTTGTAAATTGGATTGAAAAAAATTCTGCACTTGTTGGTGTATGTTGAATGTAATTGTAAGCTGCCAAAATGACCTATAATGTGTTGTGAATTATGTTTAGGTTGTGGTACAACCAGAATTGGTTTGAATGTTAAGTTTGGTGAGTGTTAAAAGTGATGCTTGATGTGTATGCAAGAAATGCAATAAGGCAGTTTGAGTTTTAGGCCTATAACTTTTAGGGTGTGGCTCCAATTGGTATGAGACCAATTGGAAGTGAAACTAGGCATAAAATGTGCCAACTTTCATGAAGGAAGCTTGCCAAAATTTTTATTGCAAGGTAGCTTGAAAAATAACCAAATCCGGATTAAGTGCAATTGAGGTCTGAAAATTGACCATTTGGGCAGCAGTTAGTGTTTAGGCCATAACTCACTCAAAACAGGTCCAATTGACCTGAAATTTTAACCATGAATAGCTAAGGCCCATATCTACAATTCTTATGAAGACACAAAAGCCCAGAAATGACCATAAGCAAGTCCAACAGCTTGCACAATTTCGGGTCCAAAAACTGGGCGAACCTAAAATGACCTAAAGTGACCTAAAATGACCAATTTTGGTGCAATTTGACCAGCAATAGTAAAATGACCATAACTTGGTCTACGTAACTCAGAATGATATGAAATTTTGCCCCACGTTCCATAAGACATAGATCTACAAGTTTTTAGTTTTGACCGAAACTCGAAAACTGAGAGAACTTGGTCGTCCGGCTAGGTCAAACTAGTATCCCAGAATCCAGCAAATTGCAAGAAAACGCAATATACATGGAAATGAGTTTGGTAATATATACCAACTCTAAAAGACTATCGAATGTGACATATCAGTAACATTAAAACCTATATTACCTAGAATGCACCGAGGGTCGACATATTAGATTGACTAAGTAAATAATAGAATTCAGTGAATTATTTATCAAGCATTATCATTAGAGACAATTTAAATGAGTACTGAAACACTTCAGATTGTGTTTTCAGTTAGCAACGACTCAGGGAAAGGGAAGGAAACACTGAGTCAGAGCCAAGAGGCATATATCAGAGGTTTGTGCACAATAATTAATTCTTTTAAATTTTTCAATTGGAATAAATTATGATTATTTGTATTGTTTTAAATTGTGTTTGTGCACAATAATTAATTCTTTTGAATTTTTCAATTGGAATAAATTATGATTATTTGTATTGTTTTAAATTGTGTTTGTGCACAATATTTATTTCTTTTGAAATTTTCAATTGAAATAAATTATGATTATTTGTACGTTATTGTTTTAAATTGTGTTTGTGCACAATAAGTTTGACTTCTCATTGTCTACTTAAAAATTTAATTCAACATTATAGTTTTAAATTGTGTCTGTAACATCCTCCTGGTATCAACTCCGTACATTCTACTGTTCCGGTGACCGGTGTCGGTCCGGACAGCTAGAACGTCCGGAAAATATTTAAATCAAAGTGAGAGACCATAATTAACTCAAATATTAATAAGAAAAATTTAGTAAAAATTTTAGAAATAAAATGCAACTAAGTCAAATGAGCCGGTGCCCAAGGGATGGGTAACCAGAGGTAAGTTGCGGTTCTCGCAACGAGGAGCCCTAGACCCTGGAAAAAATTCATAAAATAATTATTGGGACTCCAAAGAAGGGTCATTGAGGTTCCTATGGCATTAGAATGCCAAGAAAATATTTAGAAAAATTTTTCAACCGGTGCAGACAATTTTGACCCGTTAAGTCAAACGGAGGGCATTTTGGTCATTTCGCCTTCAGAGGTGATTTTTGGCTGACTTGTCCAGTTGAGTAAATAATTAATATGACATAAAATGTGAATAAATATTGTTGAAAATTGAATTGAAAATGATTAGAAAAGAAAAGGAAAGAAAAATCCATAAAAAGCAATTTATGACATCTTTATGATGTCACTTATAAGTCTCCACCAATTGCATTAAAATAAGCATTTTTAAAACACTTAAAAGAGTCAAAGAGGACCAAAAATTCTGGTCATCTTCTTCTTCTTCTTCCTCAAACGTGACCTCTCCCCATCTCCCTCCATTGATGCACTCACCCAAGCTCCAAAACCTAGCCAATTACACCATAAAACCCCTATATGCCTTCATAAAACTTGGTCCTCACACCTAGAGCAAGCTTTGGACAGCAAAAAGAAAGGAAGAAAGTGAAGTTTTGAAGTCTTAGAAGTGGCTCCATTCAAGGTTAGTGCACTAAAACCTTTTCTTTCAATTTTAGGTGTAGTATACATGCCAAATTAAGTGAGAAATTCAAGAAATTCAAAGAATTAGTTAAGGAATAAACATCCCTAATTCAGCAACCTTGGGAACCTTATGGGGTTTGATGAATTCCTGCATATATACATGATTAGCGATGATGATTGATGAGGTTATATGCATGAGAAGTGATAGAAATTTAATTGATTAAGTTTCGAAATTTGAAATTAGGGTTTGAGAAGTGAAAATTTGACTTGGCTTAGGAAATTGTTAGAGAACATTTTAATGGTCAATTAGTGACCATTTTAGGTAAGTTGGCCATAAATTGGACTGAAATGTAGCATGGCAAAGTGAAGGAGCATGCTGCCTTGTGAGTGCAGCAGGGTGACTGAAATTTCAGTCCACTTGGACTGCCATAGCTTGGGCTGTGTTGGTCCAATTGGTGTTTGGCCAATTGGACATGAAACTAGGCTTATAATGGCACATTTTTGCTGAAGAAACCATGCCCAAAAGACCAAAGCAAGAGGACCAAAAGTTGGCCCCAATCCGGATACCCTGCAAACAGCCCCTGCAGAATGACCAAATGAACAGTAACTGTTCATTTGGCCATAACTCACTGTAGAAATGGTCAATTGATCTGAAATTTTTACAGCAACAATTTAAGACATAGAAAAACAACTTTCATGAAGCAACCTACCCCAAATTCTGACCTGAACCTAATCAAATCATTGAGCAAAGTGAAGTTTACTGTACTGAGATTTCCAGAATTTTCATTTGAGCAGTAATGTTTGGATGGCTATAACTCTCTCTAGAAAATTCGGATTTAGGCGATTCTTGAACCGATGGAAACCTAAGGTATGGTAGAACATTTCATTTCATAAGAAGAAAGTTAGACCAAATTATGAACTTAACTTGATCAAATTACTGACCAAAGTTGGACCAAAATCTGCACCCAAAATCTCAGCATGAGCGATGCACGTGAACAGTAAAATTATTTTGGCCATAACTTGAGCTACAAAACTCCAAATGGAGTGATTCAAAAAAAGAAATTCAACTAGACAAAATAAGGAACATTTTCTATGAAGGAAGTTTTGTCAAATTCCAACAGTAAATCGACCAATGAAACAGTGCAACTTCGGAGCACCAAAACCGAAAATTGGTAATTTTGCCAAAATGACCTAAGCTTTGAGAAAGTGACCAAAACCAACAAGTTTTAAATGAGAAATGTAGTATGTTGGAAGTGCCAAAGTCATTGTACATATTTTCTATGCAAAAGTCAACATTTTAGTTGACTAATGAAGTGAATAGTGACATGAAAACTTGAAATAAGCTTGGAAATGGATTTGGTAATTGATTCCAACAAGTTTTAAATGCAAAATGTGGTACATCGGGAGTGTTAAAACCAATGTACCTATTGTCTATGCAAAAGTCAACATTTTTGTTGACCAATGAGGTGAATAGTGACACCAAAACTTGATATTCAAATTTTCAAATTAGAAATGCATCTAGGGGACTTTAAATTGCAATTGGCAATTAATACTAGTAAATGTAAAACTCAAAATGTGGGATCTTGGTGTAATTAGAATTAATATATCCATTAAGTATAAAAAGGTCAACATTTTGGTTGACTAGTATGGTGAATAGTAATCAAAATGATTAGTGAATTAAGATGAAAGACCTAGAACCAATTCTAAGCTTAAATGCTTAGAATTGTATGACAAATATGGACTATGCATCCTAGTCAAAATTGTTAAAAAGAAATTTAGGCCATAAATTTGAAATCCATGAAATATTCATGGATTACTTGAAACATGAAAAATAAGTCACCTAATTAATGTGAATAGATAGTTAGGGCATATATGCCCATCACAAATGGAATTCATAAAATATTAGTAACTCAACTTGAAATATAAAATTTGTAATTACATAAGTAGATTCTTGAATGTATAAATGAGAAAGGAAAAATGTTTTGAATACAATGGTACATGTGAACCATCGTTTAGAATTGTGATCAATATGAATAACATAATGAATGGATAAATAAACCATATTAATGTATGAATGAGACATTAGTTCTCATTATTGTAAAGAGGAGAAGTATTTTGAGTACAATGGTATAAAAGAATAATTGATGTGAATTGTGATCATATAAATGATCAAATGAATGTATGAATTATGATTGAAATTTATCATGAAATAATGAAGTCATAAAGCACAATATATTAACATTTTAAAATATCAAATGCCCTAGTATACCTAACAAGATTGGTTTGGATAGTTTGGCATGCCAATAGGGTATTGTTTTAGCAGTACTGCGAAAGGCTTTATGCCCGTATTCATGGCTTTATGCCCGTATTCATGGCTTTTATGCCCGATTATGTGATATCATGGCTTTTTAGCCATACTGACTGCATACATGGTTGGCGTTACCGCCCCATGGTATGACGCCCGAGGCATCATGCGTGTCAGTACAACGACCGTTATCGATCCGATGTCCAAAGATAGGTTACTTGGGCATGGAAAAGTATAACTGTGATTGAACTGATCATTAAAGAAAACACGAAAATTAAGTATCAGGAATGATTACCAAAAATACAAAGAAGCTCAAGATCAAGAAAAAATAATTAACGAAATGCATGAAGAAGTTAATATCATAAAACTGATTAGCCCGACTAAACAATAAGTTAGTAATTATTCATTTCTTATGAACACAATAGCAAGGAAATTATTATTTTTATTTGCATATTATATTTTCTTGTATTATTGGCACCACTAAGCTTTATGCTTAGCGCCGCTTTGCAACGCGTAGGTAATCGAAGATTTGAGCAGAGGGCTCAATAGACCACAGTTCGGTAAGGCGGTTCACGATTCGCATAGTGTCCGTGTCACCTCACCATCCACAAGCATTGGTAGGACACTAGGTCCCATTTTGTATTTTGAGATTTTTGTAAATTTTGTAATTAAACTCTTATTTTATCATATGTATTTGAACAAATGTAATATAATTTTGTATTAATGTAAGTACTTGTAATTTGTGATTATGAATCACATGTGAGAATTTATTTATGATTTGAGTCTAATGATGATGTGAAATGATTGAATGACAAATAAAGAGGAATTGCTTAGAAAATTGTGTTTGTGAAAGGAAAAGTGAATACATAACTGTGACTTGTACATGATTATCACATGAGATGAATGATCGAGAAATGAATGGTGAAAAATGTTGAGATTTTGATATTGAAGTTTGAGAGTGATGGGATTGATTGAATATGATCATAGGAAGTGTTTTTCACAGGTTCCGAAGAACTGTTTTCTCCATTTTTAGCCGGTACTCCGCCGGATTTTCTATAAAATTTTTGGAACCTCAAATAAATTACAATTTCAATAAATGAATTATATTTCACAAGTTATTTTCAAAACTATGATAAAAACGAAATAAGATAAAATAGAGTGCTCCGGCACACTGAGTGGCATAACTTGCTCGGCTACACTGTAGTCGGGTAAGGGGTGTCACATTTAGTGGTATCAGAGCACGGTTTAGGCGTTTCTGGACCTAGATAGATTGCATATCATGCATTGCATTCATAAGAGTCGAGGTGACACTATTGCAGATCTGTATTTCCTGTTTATTTTACGTTAAGGTATGGAATAAGAGAGTGAAGTCACAATGAGATAGTGAATGGAGATGAGACGGAGACTGTATTTAAGATGAAAAAGGTTGAGTACATAACTGTTTGAGGATAGGATTGAGACTAAGGAGAGAGTGAAGTAGGATAACACGGAAAGGTGAAGAAATAAAGAGGTAGTAGCTCCTTGGCTATTTACAATTGGGTAAATTTCGATGACAAAATTTGAATAAGAGGGGAAGAGTTGTAACATCCTCCCGGTATCAACTCCGTACATTCTACTGTTCCGGTGATCGGTGTCGGTCCGGATAGCTATAACGTCCGGAAAAATATTTAAATCAAAGTGAGGGACCATAATTAACTCAAATATTAATAAGAAAAATTTAGAAAAAATTTTAGAAATAAAATGCAACTAAGTCAAATGAGCCGGTGCCCAAGCGATGGGTAACCAGAGGAAAGTTGCGGTTCTCGCAACGAGGAGCCCTAGACCCGGGGAAAAATTCATAAAATAATTATTGGGACTCCAGAGAAGGGTCATTGAGGTTCCTATGGCATTAGAATGCCAAGAAAATATTTAGAAAAATTTTCAATCCAGACAGACAATTTTGACCCGTTAAGTCAAACGGAGGGCATTTTGGTCATTTCGCCTTCAGAGGTGATTTTTGGCCGACTTTTCCAGTGGAGTAAATAATTAATATGGCATAAAATGTGAATAAATATTGTTGAAAATTGAATTGAAAATGATTAGAAAAGAAAAGGAAAGAAAAATCCATAAAAAGCAATTTATGACATCTTTATGATGTCACTTACAAGTCTTCACCAATTGCATTCAAATAAGCATTTTTAAAACACTTAAAAGAGTCAAAGAGGACCAAAAATTCTGGTCATCTTCTTCTTCTTCTTCCTCAAACGTGACCTCTCCCCATCTCCCTCCATTGATGCACTCACCCAAGCTCCAAAACCTAGCCAATTACACCATAAAACCCCTATATGCCTTCATAAAACTTGGTCCTCACACCTAGAGCAAGCTTTGGACAGCAAAAAGAAAGGAAGAAAGTGAAGTTTTGAAGTCTTAGAAGTGGCTCCATTCAAGGTTAGTGCACTAAAACCTTTTCTTTCAATTTTAGGTGTAATATACATGCCAAATTAAGTGAGAAATTCAAGAAATTCAAAGAATTAGTTAAGGAATTAAACATCCCTAATTCAGCAACCTTGGGAACCTTATGGGGTTTGATGAATTCCTGCATATATACATGATTAGTGATGATGATTGATGAGGTTATATGCATGCGAAGTGATAGAAATTTAATTGATTAAGTTTTGAAATTTGAAATTAGGGTTTGAGAAGTGAAAATTTGACTTGGCTTAGGAAATTGTTAGAGAACATTTTAATGGTCAATTAGTGACCATTTTAGGTAAGTTGGCCATAAATTGGACTAAAATGTAGCATGGCAAAGTGAAGGAGCATGCTGCCTTGTGAGTGCAAAGAGGTGATCAAATTTCAGTCCACTTGGACTGCCATAGCTTGGGCTGTTTGGTCGAATTGGTGTTTGGCCAATTGGACATGAAACTAGGCTTATAATGGCACATTTTTGCTGAAGAAACCATGCCTAAAAGACCAAAGCAACAGGACCAAAAGTTGGCCCCAACTGATACCACGCAAACAGCCTGAGAATGACCAAATGAACAGTAACTGTTCATTTGGCCATAACTCACTGTAGAAATGGTCAATTGATCTGAAATGTTTACAGCAACAAGTTAAGACATAGACAAACAACTTTCATGAAGAAACCTACCCCAAATTATGACCATAACCTAATCAAATCATTGAGCAAAATGAAGTTTATTGTACTGAGATTTCCAGAATTTTCATTTGAGCAGTAATGTTTGGATGGCTATAACTCTCTCTAGAAAACTCGGATTTAGGCGATTCTTGAACCGATGGAAACCTAAGGTATGGTAGAACATTTCATAAGAAGAAAGTTAGACCAAATTATGAACTTAACTTGATCAAATTACTGACCAAAATTAGACCAAAAATCTGCGGACCCAAAATCTCAAAGATGAATAAAGGCACGTGAACAGTAAACTTAATTTGGCCATAACTTAAGCTACAAAACTCCAAATGGAGTGATTCAAAAAAAGAAATTCAACTAGACAAAATAAGGAACATTTTCTATGAAGGAAGTTTTGTCAAATTCCAACAGTAAATCGACCAATGAAACAGTGCAACTTCGGAGCACCAAAACCGAAAATTGGCAATTTTGCCAAAATGACCTAAGCTTTGAGAAAGTGACCAAAACCAACAAGTTTTAAATGAAAAATGTAGTATGTTGGAAGTGCCAAAGTCAATGTACATATTTTCTATGCAAAAGTCAACATTTTAGTTGACTAATGAAGTGAATAGTGACATGAAAACTTGAAATAAGCTTGGAAATGGATTTGGTAATTGATTCCAACAAGTTTTAAATGCAAAATGTGGTACATCGAGTGTTAAAACCAATGTACCTATTGTCTATGCAAAAGTCAACATTTTTGTTGACCAATAAGGTGAATAGTGACACCAAAACTTGAAATTCAAAATTTCAAATTAGAAATGCATCTAGGGGACTTTAAATTGCAATTGGCAATTAATACTAGTAAATGTAAAACTCAAAATGTGGGATCTTGGTGTAATTAGAATTAATATATCCATTAAGTATAAAAAGGTCAACATTTTGGTTGACTAGTATGGTGAATAGTAATTAAAATGATTAGTGAATTAAGATGAAGACCTAGAACCAATTCTAAGCTTAAATGCTTAGAATTGTATGACAAATATGGACTATGCATCCTAGTCAAAATTGTTAAAAAGAAATTTAGGCCATAAATTTGAAATCCATGAAATATTCATGGATTACTTGAAATATGAAAAATAAGTCACCTAATTGATGTGAATAGATAGTTAGGGCATATATGCCCATCACAAATGGAATTCATAAAATATTAGTAACTCAACTTGAAATATAAAATTTGTAATTACATAAGTAGATTCTTGAATGTATAAATGAGAAAAGAAAAATGTTTTGAATACAATGGTACATGTGAACCATTGTTAAGAATTGTGATCAATATGAATAACATAATGAATGGATAAATAAACCATATTAATGTATGAATAAGACATTAGTTCTCATTATTGTAAAGAGGAGAAGTATTTTGAGTACAATGGTATAAAAGAATAATTGATGTGAATTGTGATCATATAAATGATCAAATGAATGTATGAATTATGATTGAAATTTATCATGAAATAATGAAGTCATAAAGCACAATATATTAACATTTTAAAGTATTAAATGCCCTAGTATTCCTAACAAGATTGGTTTTGATAGTTTGGCATGCCAATAGGGTATTGTTTTAGCAGTACTGCGAAAGGCTTTATGCCCGTATTCATGGCTTTATGCCCGTATTCATGGCTTTTATGCCCGTATTCATGGCTTTTATGCCAGATTATGTGATATCATGACTTTTTAGCCATACTGACTGCATACATGGTTGAGGTCCTGCGTCCCATGGTTTAACGGCGCGAGGCCCCGCGGTGTCCAAAGGCCAATGACCGTTATCCACCCGATGCCCAAAGATAGGTTACTTGGGCATGGAAAAGTATAACTGTGATTGAACTGATCATTAAAGAAAACACGAAAATTAAGTATCAGGAATGATTACCAAAAATACAAAGAAGCTCAAGATCAAGAAAAAATAATTAACGAAATGCATGAAGAAGTTAATATCATAAAACCTGATTAGCCCTCGACTAAACAATAAGTTAGTAATTATTCATTTCTTATGAACACAATAGCAAGGAAATTATTATTTTTATTTGCATATTATATTTTCTTGTATTATTGGCACCACTAAGCTTTATGCTTAGCACGTCTTTGCAACGCTGTGAGTACCAAGATTTGAACAGAGGGCCTAGTAGACCACGATTGAGAAGCGGTTCACGATTCGCATAGTGTCCGTGTCACCTCACCATCCACAGTGCATTGGTAGGACACTAGGTCCCATTTTGTATTTTGAGATTTTTGTAAATTTTGTAATTAAACTCTTATTTTATCATATGTATTTGAACAAATGTAATATAATTTTGTATTAATGTAAGTACTTGTAATTTGTGATTATGAATCACATGTGAGAATTTATTTATGATTTGAGTCTAATGATGATGTGAAATGATTGAATGACAAATAAAGAGGAATTGTTTAGAAAATTGTGTTTGTGAAAGGAAAAGTGAATACATAACTGTGACTTGTACATGATTATCACATGAGATGAATGATCGAGAAATGAATGGTGAAAAATGTTGAGATTTTGATATTGAAGTTTGAGAGTGATGGGATTGATTGAATATGATCATAGGAAGTGTTTTTCACAGGTTCCGAAGAACTGTTTTCTCCATTTTTAGCAGATCTACTGATTTTCTATAAAATTTTCAGAACCTCAAATAAATTACAATTTCAATAAATGAATTATATTTCACAAGTTATTTTCAAAACTATGATAAAAACGAATTAAGATAAAATAGAGTGCTCCGACAATCGAGTGGCATAACTTGCTCGGCTGGCTGTAATCGGGTAAGGGGTGTCACATTTAGTGGTATCGAGCACCCGTTTAGGCGTTCGACCTAGATAGATTGCATATCATGCATTGCATTCATAAGAGTCGAGGTGACACTATTGCAGATCTGTATTTCCTGTTTATTTTACGTTAAGTTATGGAATAAGAGAGTGAAGTGACAATGAGATAGTGAATGGAGATGAGAAGGAGACTGTATTTAAGATGAAAAAGGATGAGTACATAACTGTTTGAGGATAGGATTGAGACTAAGGAGAGAGTGAAGTAGGATAACACGGAGAGGTGAAGAAATAAAGAGGTAGTAGCTCCTTGGCTATTTACAATTGGGTAAATTTCGAGGATGAAATTTAAATAAGAGGGGAAGAGTTGTAACATCCTCCCGGTATCAACTCCGTACATTCTTCTGTTCCGGTGACCGGTGTCGGTCCGGACAGCTAGAACGTCCGGAAAAATATTTAAATCAAAGTGAGGGACCATAATTAACTCAAATATTAATAAGAAAAATTTAGAAAAAATTTTAGAAATAAAATGCAACTAAGTCAAATGAGCCGGTGCCTAAGCGATGGGTTACCAGAGGTAAGTTGCGGTTCTCGCAACGAGGAGCCCTAGACCCGGGGAAAAATTCATAAAATAATTATTGGGACTCCAAAGAAGGGTCATTGAGGTTCCTATGGCATTAGAATGCTAAGAAAATATTTAGAAAAATTTTTCAATTGGTACAGACAATTTTGACCCGTTAAGTCAAACGGAGGGCATTTTGGTCATTTCGCCTTCAGAGGTGATTTTTGGCCGACTTGCCTTGTCGAGTAAATAATTAATATGACATAAAATTTGAATAAATATTGTTGAAAATTGAATTGAAAATGATTAGAAAAGAAAAGGAAAGAAAAATCCATAAAAAGCAATTTATGACATCTTTATGATGTCACTTACAAGTCTCCACCAATTGCATTCAAATAAGCATTTTTAAAACACTTAAAAGAGTCAAAGAGGACCAAAAATTCTGGTCATCTTCTTCTTCTTCTTCCTCAAATGTGACCTCTCCCCATCTCCCTCCATTGATGCACTCACCCAAGCTGCAAAACCTAGCCAATTACACCATAAAACCCCTATATGCCTTCATAAAACTTGGTCCTCACACCTAGACCAAGCTTTGGACAGCAAAAAGAAAGGAAGAAAGTGAAGTTTTGAAGTCTTAGAAGTGGCTCCATTCAAGGTTAGTGCACTAAAACCTTTTCTTTCAATTTTAGGTGTAGTATACATGCCAAATTAAGTGAGAAATTCAAGAAATTCAAAGAATTAGTTAAGGAATTAAACATCCCTAATTCAGCAACCTTGGGAACCTTATGGGGTTTGATGAATTCCTGCATACATACATGATTAGTGATGATGATTGATGAGGTTATATGCATGAGAAGTGATAGAAATTTAATTGATTAAGTTTTGAAATTTGAAATTAGGGTTTGAGAAGTGAAAATTTGACTTGGCTTAGGAAATTGTTAGAGAACATTTTAATGGTCAATTAGTGACCATTTTAGGTAAGTTGGCCATAAATTGGACTGAAATGTAGCATGGCAAAGTGAAGGAGCATGCTTCCTTGTGAGTGCAAAGAGGGTGATCAAATTTCAGTCCACTTGGACTGCCATAGCTTGGGCTGTGTTGGTCCAATTGGTGCGTGGCCAATTGGACATGAAACTAGGCTTATAATGGCACATTTTTGCTGAAGAAACCATGCCCAAAAGACCAAAGCAAGAGGACCAAAAGTTGGCCCCAATCCGGATACCCTGCAAACAGCCCCTGCAGAATGACCAAATGAACAGTAACTGTTCATTTGGCCATAACTCACTGTAGAAATGGTCAATTGATCTGAAATTTTTACAGCAACAAATTAAGACATAGACAAACAACTTTCATGATGAAACATACCCCAAATTATGACCATAACCTCATCAAATCATTGAGCAAAGTGAAGTTTATCTGATCGAGATTTCCAGAATTTTCATTTGAGCAGTAATGTTTGGATGGCTATAACTCTCTCTAGAAAACTCGGATTTAGGCGATTCTTGAACCGATGGAAACCTAAGGTATGGTAGAACATTTCATAAGAAGAAAGTTAGACCAAATTATGAACTTAACTTGATCAAATAACTTACCAAATTAGGACCAAAAAACTGCACCCAAAATCTCAAAGATGAGCGATTGCGTGAATGCAGAAATTTATTTTGGCCATAACTTGAGCTAAAAAACTCCAAATGGAGTGATTCAAAAAAATAAATTCAACTAGACAAAATAAGAAACATTTTCTATGAAGGAAGTTTTGTCAAATTCCAACAGTAAATCGACCAATGAAAAAGTGCAACTTCGGAGCACCAAAAGCGAAAATTGGCAATTTTGCCAAAATGACCTAAGCTTTGAGAAAGTGACCAAAACCAACAAGTTTTAAATGAAAAATGTAGTATGTTGGAAGTGCCAAAGTCAATGTACATATTTTCTATGCAAAAGTCAACATTTTAGTTGACTAATGAAGTGAATAGTGACATGAAAACTTGAAATAAGCTTGGAAATGGATTTGGTAATTGATTCCAACAAGTTTTAAATGCAAAATGTGATACATCGGGAGTGTTAAAACCAATGTACCTATTGTCAATGCAAAAGTCAATATTTTTGTTGACCAATGAGGTGAATAGTGACACCAAAACTTGAAATTCAAAATTTCAAATTAGAAATGCATCTAGGGGACTTTAAATTGCAATTGGCAATTAATACTAGTAAATGTAAAACTCAAAATGTGGGATCTTGGTGTAATTAGAATTAATATATCCATTAAGTATAAAAAGGTCAACATTTTGGTTGACTAGTATGGTGAATAGTAATCAAAATGATTAGTGAATTAAGATGAAGACCTAGAACCAATTCTAAGCTTAAATGATTAGAATTGTATGACAAATATGGACTATGCATCCTAGTCAAAATTGTTAAAAAGAAATTTAGGCCATAAATTTGAAATCCATGAAATATTCATGGATTACTTGAAACATGAAAAATAAGTCACCTAATTAATGTGAATAGATAGTTAGGGCATATATGCCCATCACAAATGGAATTCATAAAATATTAGTAACTCAACTTGAAATATAAAATTTGTAATTACATAAGTAGATTCTTGAATGTATAAATGAGAAAGGAAAAATGTTTTGAATACAATGGTACATGTGAACCATTGTTAAGAATTGTGATCAATATGAATAACATAATAAATGGATAAATAAACCATATTAATGTATGAATGAGACATTAGTTCTCATTATTGTAAAGAGGAGAAGTATTTTGAGTACAATGGTATAAAAGAATAATTGATGTGAATTGTGATCATATAAATGATCAAATGAATGTATGAATTATGATTGAAATTTATCATGAAATAATGAAGTCATAAAGCACAATATATTAACATTTTAAAGTATTAAATGCCCTAGTATTCCTAACAAGATTGGTTTGGATAGTTTGGCATGCCAATAGAGTATTGTTTTAGCAGAACTGCGAAAGGCTTTATGCCTGTATTCATGGCTTTATGCCCGTATTCATGGCTTTTATGCCCGTATTCATGGCTTTTATGCCAGATTATGTGATATCATGACTTTTTAGCCATATTGACTGCATACATGGTTGACGTCCTGCGTCCCATGGTATGACGGCCCGAGGCATGCGGTGTCGGTTAACGACGTTATCCGATCCTGCCCAAAGATAGGTTACTTGGGCATGGAAAAGTATAACTGTGATTGAACTGATCATTAAAGAAAACACAAAAAATTAAGTATCAGGAATGATTACCAAAAATACAAAGAAGCTCAAGATCAAGAAAAAATAATTAACGAAATGCATGAAGAAGTTAATATCATAAAACCTGATTAGCCCTCGACTAAACAATAAGTTAGTAATTATTCATTTCTTATGAACACAATAGCAAGGAAATTATTATTTTTATTTGCATATTATATTTTCTTGTATTATTGGCACCACTAAGCTTTATGCTTAGCACGTCGCTTTTGCAACGCGTAGGTACTGAAGATTTGAACAGAGGGCTCAATAGACCATAGATTCGGTAAGGCAGTTCACAGTTCTGCATAGTGTCCATGTCACCTCACCATCCACAGTGCATTGGTAGGACACTAGGTCCCATTTTGTATTTTGAGATTTTTGTAAATTTTGTAATTAAACTCTTATTTTATCATATGTATTTGAACAAATGTAATATAATTTTGTATTAATGTAAGTACTTGTAATTTGTGATTATGAATCACATGTAAGAATTTATTTATGATTTGAGTCTAATGATGATGTGAAATGATTGAATGACAAATAAAGAGGAATTGTTTAGAAAATTGTGTTTGTGAAAGGAAAAGTGAATACATAACTGTGACTTGTACATGATTATCACATGAGATGAATGATCCAGAAATGAATGGTGAAAAATGTTGAGATTTTGATATTGAAGTTTGAGAGTGATGGGATTGATTGAATATGATCATAGGAAGTGTTTTCACAGTTCAAGAACTTTTCTCCATTTTTAGCAGTACTCATTTGGATTTTCTATAAAATTTTTGGAACCTCAAATAAATTACAATTTCAATAAATGAATTATATTTCACAAGTTATTTTCAAAACTATGATAAAAACGAATTAAGATAAAATAGAGTGCTCCGGCACACTGAGTGGCATAACTTGCTCGGCTACACTGTAGTCGGGTAAGGGGTGTCACAGTGTCCGTGCACAATACTTTTATATTCACTGCTTTTACTAGCAAATTTATGTAGAGGAATGAGTTATGAATAAGTTTTGATTGCTTTGGTTTTGGGAATATTATTTGGAACTTATTGTATTGCCAACTTTGCAAATGGAAATTTTGAGATAAAATGTGATTTATGGTTTGTATGAAATATTGTGATTTGAAATTGTTTTGATTCACATTTGGCATGACACTGTTGATATATTCCTCCCTCTTTGACTTATCAGTCTGGGGTGAGTGTGATTATGTTCCCTCTTTGACTTCCTACTAAGGTGAGTGTGGATGAGTACTCATTATTCAGCTAGCTTCCTCCCTCATTGATTTCGATTATTGGGGTGAGTGTGTCTTGTCGTGGTGTACAACACGGCATGTGTGGAAAAATTGTGTCATGGCCTAAATTATGTTATCGATTGGAAACATTGTATTATTCAGTTATTTGATCGAATTGTGTTATTGATTTGCAAAGCGGTATTATTCAATTATTTGATCGAATTGTGTTATTGATTTGCAAAACGGTATTATTCAGTTATTTGATCGAATTGTGTTATTGATTTGCAAAACGGTATTATTCAATTACTTGATCAAATTTGTGTTAGGTGAATTTTGTAAATTGTGAAATGGAATTGTGAATCATTTGATTTGTGAACTGTCAATAAAAGATTTATATATCGCATTTCAAATTGTTATTGTATACCATCGAGTAAATTTTACTCGGTGATAGCTTTCATTCTTTATCGCCGCAGGTAGACAGACTGACAGGGCAGCAGACTAGGCTGCTAGTACATTCAGCGAGAAATCGTCGGGTATATTGAGCATACCATATTCTGCATTTTATATTGTAATGTATGTTCACTGTATGTATATAGTGTTCTTGGTTTTGAGCAGTTGTAAATTAAAATTGTACATTAAAGTTGTAAAATAAATTATGAGTTATTTGGACTTGTAAAAATTGTATTATATTTCTTGTATCTCAGTCTTTGAAAAATTATTGTGGATTTGTGTTGAGAAACATGTTGGAGTTGAGATTTGGAAATATATATTGAAGTGCTTTTTACAGGTTTTTCTGAAGAACTGTTTTATCCAAAATATAGATGGCACTCTGCCAAAAATTTTTACAGAAATTCCAAATAATTCAAATGTGTTAGTTCTATCACTTCAGTTCAAAAAGGTTTTTAACACCTGTAAATAGTGCTCACCACTGTAAAAGAAGTAAGAAAAGTTTTTAAAATCCCTTGTATTGTATTTAATGGGTTATCAGAAGATGGAGTTGGTAATTCATTAGGTATACTACGGGATCATGTTATGCCTTACAGAGGGGTAGGGTGTGACACTGGCCAGGACAGATAGATTTATTCAGAAAAGAGTTTCTGATAAGAAAATCTTTTAATCAATAATTGGAATTAAAAGAGAACATAATATTCATAGCAAATGGAGTTTGACATAAACCATGACTCCAGCTTGAGTTGGGATTTTGTAACAGAGAGATTCAAGTGCATGGTAACATATGATTATAGGTTCATTTAAGGTAAACCTTATTACTAATTGGGTGGCCATGGCATGCTATGCTAGGTGTTAACCATGGTCTATGAGGTTCATAAAATGATTTAGAGAAATCATTAATGGTAAGAAAGAGTTCTGATGATATGAAGAGTTGATATCATGTCTTATTGCCAATTAATAATGAGCCTAGTAAGTCACACACATACACAAGTTATCACCTATTTAAATATGATTTAATTAATTAATTAAAGAGTTTAATTGATTAATTAAATAGGTTTCGTTTGCAATTAAATTGCAAAGTCCCTAGCATGGCTTGAAACCAAATCTAGATTATTGGATGTGTAGTATAAATTAAATTTATATTTAAAGTGTTTAAATATGAATTTAATTAATGAGAAATTAATTAATAGAGATTAATTAATTAATTTATATTTGATATAACTTAATTAGAAGAAGAAAAATAATTATTCTGGGTTAAGAAATCAAAATTAAGACACAGGGGCATTTTGGTCATTTCACAGTGTGACACGTGGCACCATGAGATGGTGACACATGGGATTACACATAAGCTTGCCAAATTTTTTTTTTTTTTAATCATGTAAGATGATTAAAATCAAGATTAAATATAGGTTTGACACTTGGCACAATGTGATTGGGTCACTTAAACCTAGAGCTAATCAAAGGGTGACATGTGGCAAGGGTTTAATGTGTTAACCTAGCCATTTAAGTGTGGTTATGAAAAGAAAAAAAAACCAGCAGCCACTCCTCTCCTTTGTCACGCCACTTTGAGGCTTTTTATCTATTCTTCTTCATCTCTCATCAATTCAAAGAGATTAGCCATCAATCTCTTGAATTAAGAACACTAGAAATTGTTTATAGTGTCCTGTTTACATCTCTAATCTCTTAAAAGCAGAACTTGAATTTCTAATTAATAGAAAAGGCTTTAGAAGCTGTTCAAGGGCTGCCATAGGTGTTCTTGGTGTGGACAAGCTAGAGGGACAACATCTGGTGTCCTGAAGACGAATCTCAAAGCGCAGTACGCTGCAGTGCATCAAGAGGTTAGTGTAATCGTTCTTGATTTAATCTAGGGTTCTAAAATTAATCTGATTAATTTTAAAATCTTAAATGGCAAATACAGATCCAAAAACATATTAAAAGAGTTTTAATATGTTGTTTATCATTGAAATTAAATAAATAAAAATAAATCTTGCATGATGCATGTGACCCTAGGTGAAAATTTTTGAATTCAATGGTATAAACTTGTGTTTTTCACGCTTCCGTTCCTTTATGTATACCACTTGGGAAGATGTTTGGCAGCCAAGAAAACTGACGAAAGTGAACTTTGGAGTGTTGTGAAAAGTCTCTGCATAAGGTTAGTGCTATCTCTCTCTCTCTCTCTCTCTTTATTCTTATAAGCATGTTAGGACACTAATTTAACTAGAAATTGTGAAAAAAAGAAGAAAATTCTGCATACTAGAGTAACTCCCAAATTTCAGCAGCCATGGAATTGCTAGGGTTTTGATGCTTTTCTTTGAATTAAATTAGTATAGTAGCTGCCCTTGATGAGAACAAAGTGATGAGAACTTGATTATTTATGTATGGATAAAGTTGTAACATTTGGGATTTAGGGTTTTGAGCAAAATTAGAGTTTTGCTCATGTAATGGTCAATGAATATTTTATTGGTCAATTAGTGACCATTTGGTAAGTTTTGAACATAAAATGAAGTGAGTTGTGGTATTGGATTGGGAAATTGTGGACTACCCTGTGGTTGTGAATCTAGACCCTTGGTGTCTAGTACGTTTGGAGAATTTTAACTGAATTTGTGTAGCTTCAATCGGTGCAAGGCCAATTGGAAACGAAACTAGACACATAATGGCAAAATTTTGATGAAGAAATCTTGCCCAGAAAACAAACTTAGGATGACCTAAATATTGACCAAATTTGGGTAACCAACCTACTGGTCCTGGAAATTGACCAAATGAACAGTGTTTGTTCTTTTGGCCATAACTCAGTGTAGAAATGTCCAAATGACCTAAATTTTATATCAATGGAAAGATTAGAGAATTTAGAACAACTTTCATACAGAACATAATTCCAAATTTTGACCAGAACTTAATAGAATTATCCACCAAAGTCAAAATACCAAATCTTGCAGAACCAGGAATGCCCAGAAATTCTAGATACAGGTCAATCCGGCCATTTATGGTAAAATGGCCATAACATGAGCAAGAAAACTCCAAATGGGGTTATTCAAAAAGTGAAATGTAACTAGACACAATAAAGAACAACTTTGATTAAGAACACTTGGCCAAATTCTCATTGTAGAATGGCCTAATGGAATAGTGAACTCTAGCACCCAAAAAACTGGAAATCTGATTTATTCTCCATTTATTAGAAGCAATGATTGGCAAGTAATGCCAACACTTTTGGGAACCAAAATGTGGTAAATCTATGTAATCAAAACTCATGTAACTATTATATATGAGAAAGTCAATATTTTGACTTAAATGGCCAAATGAATAGTAACCTTGCATGTTAAGTTCAAATATTCAAGAAATAAGCTTTGAAATGGTATTGGAAATCAATGCCAACAAAAATAAAAAGTAAAATGAGGTATATTGGTGAACTTAGGCTTAACAAATCTATTATGAATCAAAATGTCAATCTCTGAATGGAAATGGTCAAATGAATGTATAAATAAGACTTTAGTTCCCATTATTGGAGAAAGGACAAGAAAAAGTATTTTGAGAACAATGGTGTATGAGAACCATTGTTTTGAATTGTGATCATTATTGATAACATAATGAATATATAAATTACGATGAATGCATAAATTATGTAAATATTAGACTTAAAGATTTATGTTTCTATCATGAAAAAGCTTAAAATGCTAAAAATTATAATTAGAACCTATAATAAAATAATGACACTTATGAACATTTAATGGTATTATGTGCCCTTGTATTGCCTATACATGTGTGTCAGATTGGATAGATTGGCATGCTAATAGGGTATTGTTTTAGCAGTATTACGAAAGGCTTTATGCCTATATTCATGGCTTTATGCCCGTACTCATGGCTTTATGCCCGCACTCATGGCTTTTATGCCCGATTATGTGTTATCATGGCTCTTTAGCCATTTTGATTGCATACGTGGTTGACGTTACACATGCCATAGTATGACAGCCCGAGGCACCGCAGTGTCCAGTGCCAATGACCCGTTATCCAGTTTAGTCAGCCTGTCATAGGTTACTTGGGCAGTGAAATTTATTGAAATAAGTTAAGAATATTAGTAATTAAAAATATTAGAAATTAAATAAATGAGTAAGACAACGTAAAATAAATAAGAATAGTTATTTAGTAGAAAGTACTGAATAAAATGATAAAAAGATTAGCAATAAAAATATAATTTAAATAAACTTTTCAAATGCACTTTTTCGTACTAATATAAAGCTAAGAATAATATTCTTGGAATTTTTGGGGATAGTATATTATTACCATGAATTTAAGAATTAAATGGTTTTGAAGGGGAATAAATTAGAACAAAGAATAGTTAATACGAGAAGTATTATATGAAATTAGATTAAATTCCAGAGTATCCAAATTTTGATCAATTTCCTTTTTTTTATTGTATATTATTTTCTTGTTACATTATTGTACCACTAAGCAACAATGTTTAGCACGATGGATTATTTCCTCGCGCAGGTACTAAAGATAAAGCCCAATGAATATTAAACAGATATTTTAGAGTTCTGATCTGCAGAAGTGTCTGAAGTATTCAAGGTTGTCACCTGCTTAGCAATGCTTGCAGATAGGGCCCATATAGGTCATAATTTGTATGTTGTACAAAATGCTTAGTTATAGTATTGTAATGTAAATTATGCAAATGTAATTAAAAGGTATGTGATGTAAATTAATAAATCGGTTAATTCATATGTGATTAAATTGTATATCATGTAAATTATTAAGGATTGAAAATTTTCATGTATGAGTTGAGCATGAATGGGAATGTATGAAAATGGTTATGGATGAAATTGTATAGATTTCAATACGGAATTGAAATATATAGATGATGCATAAAATGATGAGATTTTTATTTTAAAATATTATTGAAATTTCAAACAAGTGAATAGTAAAACACGTCAAAGGTTAATAAAATAGGAGAAACTCCATTAGTTTCTCCATAGAAAAATAATTGATATTAAAAGATAATAACTTGAAAATGATTAAAGGAATAAAGTAAGATAAGATAGGGTGCTCTGGCACCGAATGTAGCACACCTTGCTCGGCTACACTGTAGTCGGGTAAGGGGTGTTACATTTATTGGTATCAGAGCACGGTTTAGGCATTCCTAGGCATCGATAAATAGAATAAGATAGTGTGCATAACATGCATTGCATTCATATGAGTCGAGGTGACACTAATGCAGATCCATTTTCTCTGGTAAGGTGAAGAAATAAGGAAGTAATAGCTCCTCGATTACTTAAGTCAGGCAAATTTCAAGGACGATATTTAAATTAGAGGGGAAGAGTTGTAACACCCTTACTATATCAATTGTAACACCCCTATTTGCATTGCCTGGTATATTTGACTGTTCCGGTGACCCGTGTCAGTCCGGACAATTAAGGGGATTAGAACCACACTTAAGACAACTAGATAAGCCATAAACACAAATAATTAGTAGTTGCCAATTAGTTAATTATAAATAAGAAAAACAGAACATAAGAAGTTAAACGAGCCGAGAGTCACAGTGATGGGTGACCTTCTCGGGAAGGACTGTGAAGTCATTTTAAACTTAAATTTCGAACCGTAAAATGTGACGCTACGGTCTTTAGGATCCTTATGAACACAGTGGAAAAGAGAAAATCACAAAAAAGAACTGTTAAGTCAGTAAAATAATTAGGTCAGGGAGCCGAAAGAAATATTGAATTATTTGCAAACCGGGATGAACCGGCGAGGGGTAATTTGGTCAATTGACCTTAGAATCGACTCTGACCTAATCAAATAAAATCAGAGAAAAGAAAATTTTGGAATCGAGAATTAAATTAAAGAATTAATAGAAAAAAAAGAAAGAAAATAAAAAAGTTAAAAAGGTGATGACATCATGCATGACATCATGCATGATGCCATAAAAATAGGAATTCGTGAATTGAATTAATTATATTTTTGGTCTTTCATAAGACATAAAAGAAGCATAAAGAAAGGAAAAAAAAATAGAAAACTTATCTCTCAACCCGTCACTCACCTCTCTCTCTCCCTCACCCTCACTTTCCTCCATTAACAAGCTTTTAAAGCTCGAAAAATTTAGTTCTTCCCCCACAAATTTCAACCCTAAATCTTAAAAAGCTTCTAAGTTACTCTAGAAAAGAAGATTGAAGAAGAATAGGAAGGAAGAAAGTGAAGAGTGGATTAGCTTGGAAATCTCACAAGAGAGGTAAGTTAATTTAATCTTTTTCTTTAGTTTAATTAAGTGAAGTTGAGTTGAAATTTCATATGAAATGGAAGAATTGATGCTTGTATGGAAATAATGAATTTTTGGCAGCCATGGAAGTTTATGGAATTGATGTGTTTTGATTTAATTAAACATGCCTTCTAGCTTGATTAGTGATGCTTATATGATGTATAGGTTGAGGTTGCGTTGAATTGCTTAGAATTGAGAAGTTGAAAATTTAGGGTTCTTGGCACCTAGGGTTTGGGGAGAAAATTTTGTGAATGAACCATACGATGTAGTTAACCTTATTTGAGTTGAGAAATGGTCAATTGTGACCTAATGAAGAGTGTTAGAGGTGTTGGAATCAAAGCAAAATTAGGATGGAGTATGGCAGCATGACCAAAATTCCTTTGAGGGACAAAAAATGAAATTTTACAAGTCCAATTTGTATGAGATCAATTGGAAATGAAAATAGGTACTAAATGACAGAATTTTCATTTAGGAAGCATGCCCAAAAAGTGACCAAAACCTGGTGAACAATTTGACCAAAGTTGAAAAATCACAGTCTGCATCTGTACAATTGACCAAATGAATAGTGTTTGTTCATTTGGCTATAACTTGATCTAGGCAGATCTAAATGACCTGAAATTTTACCAGTGATTAGATGAGATATAGACATAAAACTTTCATGAAGAACACAAACCAAAATTATGCCATTAACCCAATCAACTTAGTGAGCAAATTGACTCACTGAATATGCAGAACTGCAGATTTACCATATGGACAGTAAAGTTTCAATGGCTATAACTCTCTCTAGAAAATTCCGATTTAAGCGATTCTTGAACCGATGGAAACCTAAGACATAGTAGAACATTTCATATGAAGAAAATTAGACCAAAGGACTTAACTTGATCAAATTGCTGAATGAAGTTGTATCAATAAATCTGCTAGAACTAAAATCTGTAGCATGAACAGTAACTGTATTTTGGACATAACTTGAGCTACAAAACTCCAATTGGAGTGATTCAAAAAGGAAAATAAACTTAAGACAATAGGGAACATTTTCTATGAAGAAAGTTTTGCCAAATTCCAACAGAAAAGCAACCAATGGAATAGTGCAACCTTAGACACCAAAACTAAAAATTTGGCAATTTTGCCTAAAAGACCTAAGTTTTAAGAAAATAACGAAAACCAATGAGTTTGGTGACCAAAATGTGGTGTGTGGGTGAAGTTGGAATTCCCATACCTATTGAGCCTTAGAAAGTCAACAATTTGACTTGAATAGTAGTGAATAGTAACTCGAAACACAAAATTTCAAGAACGTCGAGTTTAACACGTTAGAGTTAGGTAAAAGTGAAGTTAAATTTATTTTTGGATTAATGCTAAGTTATGATACTGAAACACTGTAATATTATGTGTTTCAGTTGAAAAGAATACCGGGAAAGAACCCGAAGAACCGAGTCAAGGCCAAGAGGCGACTCGCTTGAGGTTTGTGCACAACATCACTATGCTTTAAAATTCATTGTTAAAGTGAATGAAATATGCATTTTACTTTTGCTTTGAATTGTTGAAAGTTTATTGTGACCTTATTTATGATGTTTTGATTTAAATTGTGAAAGTTATTGTGTATATTTGAAATGACAATGTTTAGCAAATTGTTAAGATAAGTTTTGAAACCACAGTGTCATGACCATATATTTGAACACCTCACTAGCACGACTATTGGGGGTAATTCATTTTGAATTTTGATTCCTTCTCTGGAGAAGTGTTGAGGTGTGCCAGTAGAAGAGGATGTGAATGGATATCCATATATTTGAGCTAGCTAGCCTTGTGATGTGATTTCTCTTTAGCCTCTGGCTATTGAGATTATATTTGTTTCGAATGGCATGAACTAACTGTGGGTTTTATGAAATGTGATTTGATACTTCAAAATGAAATTGTTTGGGATTAAAATCTCATAAATTATGTTTTGTGTTTAACTCGCATGCTCAGTTCAAATTTTGAATAAATGTGATTTTATTTCTGCATAAAGATTATTTTAGTATGTTGTGCACCACTGAGTCCTAGTACTCAGCGATAGCTTTTATTGCTGTCGCAGATATAGAGACTAGAGGAGCAGCAAACTGAGCTGCTGAGGTGTGAGGAGCTATCAGCTTGAAGTCATCGGGTATAATTTATACCCTAACTGTAAATATTTCTTTTGATGTATGTATTGCACATAAATGTATGGACATGTAAAATGGGTCTTGAGCAGCTTGTACAAAGTTTGTATGAAGTTTGTAATAAAAGTTTAGTTTAAATTTCCTTTGATGTAAATTTTGCAATGATGTATATATATAAATTGTTTTGTCTCAAATGAAATATGAGTGGAACTATTTTATTTAATTTGAATGAGATGAATTGCTAATATTTTGAGGATTATTGAATTTTAGAAATTGAGAAATGTTGATTGTGGAATCTTAAGATTTGAGATTGATTGAGAATTTGAAGTAGTGGTTGAGAAAAATTTTTAGAAGTGCTTTTTACAGGTATTTGAATAACTGTTTTCTCAAAATACAGATAGAACTCTGCCAAAATTTTTATAAAATTTACAGAAAAATAAAATGGACAAAAAATATTAACTAGTTTTAATTTTAACTAAATGTTTTAAATACTTATTAGAAAATGTTCACCACTTATTAAAAATAAGAAAATTATTTTAAAATCCCTTGTAAGGTACTTAATGAGTTATCGGTAGGTGAAGTTCGGTAGTTTATTAGGTATTCTACGGGATCATGTTATGCCTTACAGAGGAGTAAGGTGTGATAGCAATTCCGTACATTCTCCTGTTCCAATGACCGGTATAGGTCCAGATAGCTAGAACGTCTGGAAAAATATTTAGACTGGAGTGAGGAGTCATAAATAACTCAAATAATGGTAAGAAAAATTTGGGAAAAATTTTAGAAATAAAATACAATTAAGTTAAATGAGCTGGTGCCCTAGCGATGGGTAACCCAGTGGGAAGTTGCGGTCCTCGCAGCTAGAAGCCCTAAACCCGAGAGAAAATTCATTAAATAATTTTTAAGACTCCAAAGAAGAGTCATCGAGGTTTCGATGGCATTAGAATGCCAAGAAAATGCTTAGAAAAATTTTTCGATCGGTAGAGACGATTTTGGCTCAATAAGCCAAACGGAGGGCATTTTGGTCATTTCATCTTCAGAGATGACTTTTAGCCGACTTGTCCAGTTAAGTAAATAATTATGATGACATAAAATGTGAATGTATATTGCTAAAACTTGAATTGAAAATGAGTAGAAAAGAAAAGGAAAGAAAATGAAATAAAACTCAAATTATGACATCACATGATGTCATTAGTTAGGTCTCCACCAATCACAGCTCAACAAGCCAATTAAAAAGAGATAAAATGAGACCAAAATGAAAATAAATTCTGCTTCATCTTCTCCATAAGCTTCTAAACTTCTCTCATCCATTAAAAACTTCTTTCATTTTTCCCTTCCAAAACCTTGATTTCTCTCTACCAAATCCTAAGATACCTTCATTAAAATTTATCTACACCACTTCGTAAGGTGTTTAACAGCCAATAAAACTGAGGAAAGTGAACTTTGGAGTGTTGTGAAAAGTCTCTACATAAGGTTAGTGCTATCTCTCTCTCTCTTTATTCTTGTAAGCATGTTAGGACACTAAATTGACTAGAAATTGTGGAAAAAAGAAAAGAATTCTGCATACTAGAGTAACTCCCAAATTTCAGCAGCCAAGGAATTGCTAGAGTTTTGATGCTTTTCTTTGAATTAAATTAGTATAGTAGCTACCCTTGATGAGAACAAAGTGATGAGAACTTGATTATTTATGCATGGTGAAAATTGTAAAATTTGGGATTTAGGATTTTGAGCAAAATTAGAGTTTTGCTCATGTAATGGTCAATGAATATTTTTTTTGGTCAATTAGTGACCATTTGGTAAGTTTTGAACCTAAAATGAAGTGAGTTGTGATATTGGATTGGAAAATTGTGGACTACCCTCTGGTTGTGAATCTGGATGCTTGGGGTCCAGTGTGTTTGGAGAGCCTTAACTGAATTTTTGTAGCTTCAATCGGTGCAAGTCTAATTGGAGGTGAAACTAGACACATAATGACACAACTTTGATGAAGAAACCTTGCCCAAAAAACAAACTTAGGATGACCTAAAAATTGACCAAATCCGGGTAACCAACTTGCTGGTCCTGGAAATTGACCAAATGAATAGTGTTTGTTCATTTGTCCATAACTCAGTGTAGAAATGTCCAAGTGACCTAAATTTTATATCAATGGAAAGATTAGACAATTTAGAACAACTTTCATGAAGAACATAATTCCAAATTTTGACCAGAACTTAATGGAATTGTCCACCAAAGTTAAGATACCAAATCTGGTAGAACCAGGATTGCCCAGAAATTCTGGGTACAAGTCAATCTGGCCAGTTATGGTAAAATAGCCATAACATGAGTTAGAAAACACCAAATGGGATTATTCAAAAAGTGAAATGTAACTAGACACAATAAAGAACAACTTTGATTAAGAATACTTGGCCAAATTCTCACTGTAGAATGGCCTATTGGAACAGTGAACACTAGCACCCAAAAAACTGAAAATATGATTTATTCTCCATTGGTTAGAGGCAATGATTGGCAACTAATGCCACCACTTTTGGGAACCAAAATGTGGTAAATCTATGTAATTAAAACTCATGTAACTATTATATATGAGAAAGTAAATATTTTGACTTAAATCACTAAATGAATAGTAACCTTACATGTTAAGTTCAAATATTCAAGAAATGAGCTTTGAAATGGTATTGGAAATCAATGCCAACAAAAATAAAATGTAAAATGAGGTATATTGGTGAACTTAGGCTTAACAAATCTATTATGAATCAAAAGGTCAACCTTTGAATGGAAATGGTCAAATGAATGTATAAATAAGACTTTAGTTTCCATTATTGGAGAAAGGACAAGAAAAAGTATTTTGAGTACAATGGTGCATGAGAACCATTATTTTGAATTGTGATCATTATTGATAACATAATGAATATATAAATTATAATGAATGCATAAATTATGTAAATATTAGACTTAGAGATTTATGTTTCTATTATGAAAAAGATTAAAATGCTAGAAATTATAATTATAACCTATATAAAATAATGAAACTTATGAACATTTAATGGTATTATGTGCCCTTGTATTGCCTATATATGTGTGTCAGATTGGATAGATTAGCATGCGAATAGGGCATTGTTTTAGCAGTACTGTGAAAGGCTTTATGCCTGTATTCATGGCTTTATGCCCGCACTCATGGCTTTTATGCCCGATTATGAGTTATCATGGCTCTTTAGCCATTTTGATTGCATACGTGGTTGACGTTCCGTGTCCCATTGTATGACGGCCCGAGGCATCACGGTGTCCAGTGCCAATGACCCGTTATCCAGTTTAGTCAGCCTGTCTTAGGTTACTTGGGCAGTGAAATTTATTGAAATAAGTTAAGAATATTAGTAATTAAAAATATTAAAAATTAAATAAATGAGTAAGACGATGTAAAATAAATAAGAATAGTTATTTAGTAGAAAGTACTGAATGAAATAATAAAAAGATTAGCAATAGAAATATAGTTTAAATAAACATTTCAAATGCACTTTTTCATAATAATATAAAGCTAAGACTAATATTCTTGGAATTTTTAGGGATAGTATATTATTACCATGAATTTAAGAATTAACCGCTTCTGAAGGGAAATAAATTAGAACAAAGGATATTTAATACTAGATGTATTATATGAAATTAGATTAAATTCCAGAGTATCCAAATTTTGATCCATTTATTTTTTTCATTATTGTATATTATTTTCTTATTATATTATTGCACCACTTAGCAGCAATGCTTAGCGCAGTGGATTGTTTCCTCGTGCAGGTACTGAAGGTAAAGCCCAGTGAATATTAAACAGAGATTTTGGAGTTCTGATCTGCAGAAGTTTCTGAAGTATTTAAGGTTGTCACCTCCTCAGCAATGCATATAGATAGGGCCCATATAGGTCATAATTTGTATGTTGTATAAAATGCTTAGTTATAGTATTGTAATGTATATTATGCAAATGTAATTAACAGGTATGTGATGTAAATTAATAAATTGATTAATTCATATGTGATTAAATTGTATATCATGTAAATTAATGAAAATTGAAAATTTTCATATATGAGTTAAGCATGAATGGGAATGTATAAAAATTGATATGGATGAAATTATATAGATTTGAATACGGAATTGAAATATATAGATGATGCATGAAATGATGAGATTTTTATTTTAAAATATTATTAAAATTTCAAACAGGTGGATAGTGAAACACGTCAAACGTTAATAAGATAGGGAAAACTCTGTTAGTTTCTTGGTAGAAAAATAATTCATATTAAAAGATAATAACTTGAAAATGATTAAAGGAATAAAGTAAGATAAGATAGGGTGCTCCGGCACCGAATGTATCGCACCTTGCTCGGCTACACTGTAGTAGGGTGAGGGGTGTTACATCTATTAATTTATATGATTTACAACTAATTAGATAAAGTTTTGTACTTTATATGATATACAAATTAATTACAATTTCATAATTTATATTAAAACATACAATTGATGGGCCCTATCTACATGCATTGCTGAGGAGGTGACAACTTGAACGCTTTTGACATTTCTGTAGATCTGGACTTCAAAATCCCAGTCTAATATCCACTGGGTTTTGCCTTCAGTACCTGTGCGAAGGAAACAAATCCATCGCGCTAAGCATTTCTGCTTAGTGGTGCAATAATACAACAAGAAAATAATATATACAAATAAAGAAAGAAATGGATCATAATTTGGTCAATTATCCTTTGTTCTAATTTATTCCTCTTTAAAAGTGTTTAATTCTTAAATTCACGGTACCAACCCCAAAAATTCTAGGAAATTAAGTTATATCTCTATTGCAAATCTTTTTATTATTTCTTTCAATACTTTCTAGGTTATCGCAGATTATTTTATAATAATTAAATTTTAATATCATTCCAATTCATTTGAATTCTTTATACTAAATAACTAATCTAATTTATTCTAAATATTCTTACTCTTTTATTTAATTGCTAATATTTTCAATAGCTATTATTCTTAACTCATTTCAATACATTTCACTACCCAAATAACCTATGACAGGCTAACTAAACTAGATAACGGGTCGTTGGCACTGGACATTGCGGTGTCTCAGGCCGTCATACCATGGGACGCAAAACATCAACCACGTATGTAGTCAATATGGCTAAAAAGCCATGATAACACATAATCGGGCATAAAAGCCATGACTGCGGGCATAAAGCCATGAGTGCGGGCATAAAGCCATGAATACAGGCATAAAGCCTTATGCAGTACTGCTAAAATAATACCCTATTGGCATGCCAATCTATCCAATCTGACACACATTTCTAGGCAATACAAGGGCACATAATATCATTAAATGTTAATATATTGTGCTTTATGACTTCATTATTTTATGACAAATTCCATATTTTACACATTCATTTGATCATTCATATGATCACAATTCTCATCAATTATACTTATGTCCCATTATACTCACTCCATTTGGAGTTTTGTAGCTTTAGTTATGGTCAATTTACCATAATTGGCCAGATTCGTCTTTACCCAAATTTTCTGGGCAAATTTGGTTCTGCCAGATTTGGTGTCCTAACTTAGACTAGCAATTTGAATTTGTTAGGTTCCAAATTTGAGTTTGTGTTCTTCATGAAAGTTGTTCTAAATTGTCTAATCTTTCTATTGATATAAAATTCAGGTCATTTGGATATTTCTACACTGAGTTATGGCCAAATGAACAAGCATTGTTCAATTGTTCACTTTTCCAGGACAGTATGTGTGTTACTCGGATTAGGTCAATTTTTAGGGCAACTTAGTTTTTTGGGCAGGGTCTATTCATAAAAAATGTGTCATTATGTCCTAAGTTTCATAACCACTACTACCAACTTCAATTACATTCAATACACCTCAAATAGTCCATAATTAGTCTCAACATAATCAATTTATTAACAATTTAGCAAATCCTCAATTTTCTCCTCAAAACCCTAGCTCCACATTCAAGATTCATGCCACACATACCAATTGAACATACTAACCATACTTATCATCGTCTTCAAGCAATTTATCAAGTTTATTTGCAATAAAACACTTCAAATCCTACTCCTACACAAGCTGGCCAAAATTTGTGTCTTTAATTTCATGCATGAATATCAACTTTTCCCTTGTAATTCATGCATACTTAACCATAATTTCAACTTTAGAAAAGAAAATAGGAGTGAGACTAGCACTAACCTTGTGAGCAGAATTTTCTCTTGGCCAATTTTAAATTTTCCTTTACATTCTTGGCTTTTCTTGGCAGCCAATCACCCTAACAAGGTCCAAAATCAAATTTTTATACTTGGAGATAAATAAAATAGTGAGAGATTTGAGGAAGAATTGAGGTTTGGAAGCATAACAATGGAGGTTCTCTTTGGGGTTGTCTCGACCAAGGTGGAATAATAAAAGATGCAGAAGTTTGATTTTAGTTTATGTCTTTTTAATTGTCTTATAAGTATTTGTGTAAATATAATTGGTGAGAAATTTTAATGACATAATAATGATGTCATAATTGTATTTTCCATTTCATTTTTATTTTCTTTTTCTTTCTTCTTTAATTACTCATATTTTTAATTAAATTTTTAACAATATTTATTCATATTTTAGAACATTAACCTCACTCAATTTAATGGACAAGTTGGTCAAAAATCATCTCTTAAGGTGAAATAACCAAAGTGCCGTTCGTTTAGCTTGTTGAGCTAAAATTGTCTGTACCGATTGAATAAATTTTCTTAACATTTCTTCGCATTCTAATGCCATCGAAACCTCAATGACTCTTCTCTGGAGTCCCAAAAATCATGTCAAGGAATTTCTCTCGGGTTTAGGGTTGCTAACTGTCTTCACAGTAGCCTCCCTTTAGGGTCACCCGTCGCTAGGGACACCAACTCATTTAACTTTGTTGTATTTCTTTTCTAAAATTTTTCCTTAATTTTTCTTACACTTATTTGAATTATTTATGACTCCTCGCTCTACTCTAATTATAGTTCCAGACATTCCAGCTGTCCGGATAGACATTGGTCACCGGAATAGTCGAATGTACGATCTAGCTAAAGTGAGGGTATTACAATTCTTCCCCTCTAACAAAAATTTCGTCCTCAAATTTTACTGGGTGTAGGTATCTAAGATAATTCCTTTACCTTTCTATTGCTCCCTCTGTCTACTCCTTTTATATATATGATATTATTTAGTCTTTTCGAATCTATCATTGTACACTTAGGCATATCATAAAGGAAGGATACTTTACCACAAATTCACATCTGGAGCACCTTGCTCCTCTCCGGCTTGAGTGACATTTGCAAGTGGTGTTATTGTTGCACTTGGTCCTTCCACAAGCTCTGTCTGGGTTCGTGGTAAATTCCTCTTAGGACAATCTTTCAGACGATGGGCCATGGCCCCACATTTATAATAGGCTCCAGTCAATCCCCTACATTCACCTTTATGCCACTTGTTACAATAGCCACATTTGCTTGCTAGTCCTGGTGCACTCACTACTGGTATCTCTGGTTAACCTCTTCTGGGTATAGGCCTGGGCCTCTGTCTCCTACTCTGATCTGATTTCTGACTTAATTGTTCTCTAGGTCTCTTGTTACTAGACTGTCCAAATTCCCTCTTTTGCTGATCACCACTCCTATTATGTTTCTCTTTATGAATACAGCTAATATATTTATTTCTGAACTCTATCAGAAAGAATTCCCAAGTCACCTCAGCTAGTGGCACTACCTTGGTTATGACATTCCACCACCGATATGCAACTTCTTGTAGCAGTGAAACTGCACACTCTAAACTCTACTCTAGTGTGCAATAGAGCTGCTGCAGGACTCTTTCAGTCCTTTCTAACCAATACTCTACAGCTGAAGAATCGTCTTCCTTTCTACCATTGAAATCTACAGCTCCATACTTCTTAATTTTTCCTAAAGGTGATTTTTGCTGAGGTGGTGGTTGTGGTGGTGGAATTGCCCCAGTCATTTGCCAAAAGAACTCAGTCATCTGCACAAATAAGACTTGTTGGGCTTGTGCAGGCCCCTCTGGCACTTGTACAGTAGGATCTCCCATATTTCCAACATCACTTCCAGTCGGGATACGGCTTACTACTTCTTCCTCTACTACCCTCTGCGATTCTGAGTCCATAACTTAACCTAAAATAACCAAAGAAAACAGATCTGCATTAGTGTCACCTCGACTCATATGAATGCAACGCATGTTATGCACACAATCTTATTTTATCTATCGATGCCTAGGAATGACTAAACCATTCTCTGATACCAATAAATGTAACACCCCTCACCCGACTATAGTGTAGCCGAGCAAGGCATGTCACACTAAGTGCCGAAGCACCCTATTTTATCTTACTTTATTCCTTTAAAAATTTTTTCTCATTATATTTTAATATTAATTATCTTTCAATGGAGAAACCAACGGAGTTTCCCCTTTTTCTATTACCATTTAGCATATTTTACTATTCACCTGCTTGAAATTTCAACAATATTTTCATAATATAATCTCATAATCATCTCATATTTCAATATCATCCATGTATTTCAATTCTCACATTCATTTCCATCCACTTTTATTCATACTCCATTCACATATCAAAATTCTCATATTTCTATTAATTTATATGATTTACGACTAATTACATAAATTTCATACTTTACATGATATACAAATTAATTATAATTTCATAATTTATATTAAAACATACAATTCATGGGCCCTATCTACATGCATTGCTGAGAAGGTGACAACTTGAACACTTCTGCAGATCTGGACTTCAAAATCTTAGTATAATATCTACTGGGTTTTGCCTTTAGCACCTACACGAAGGAAACAAATCCATCGCGCTAAGCATTTCTGCTTAGTGGTGCAATAATATAATAAGAAAATAATATATACAAATAAAGAAAGAAAGGGATTATAATTTGGTCAACTATCCTTTGTTCTAATTTATTCCTCTTCAGAAGCGTTTAATTCTTAAATTCATGGTACCATCCCCAAGAAATCCAAGAAATTAAGTTATATCTCTATTGCAAATCTTTTTATCATTTCTTTCAATACTTTCTAGGTTATCGCAGATTATTTCATAATAATTAAATTTTAATATCATTTCAATTCTTTATACTAAATAACTAATCTAATTTATTTTAAATATTCTTACTCTTTTATTTAATTGCTAATATTTTCAGTTGCTATTATTCTTAACTCATTTCAATACATTTCACTGCCCAAGTAACCTATGACAGGCTGACTAAACTGGATAATGGGTCGTTGGCACTAAACACCGCGGTGCCTCGGGTAGTCATACCATGGGACGCGAAACATCAACCACGTATGCAGTCAGTGTGGCTAAAAAGCCATGATAACACATAATCGGGCATAAAAGCCATGAGTGCGGGATAAAGCCATGAATACAGGCATAAAGCCTTACGCAATACTGCTAAAACAATATCCTATTGGCATGCCAATCTATCCAATCTGACATACATGTCTGGGTAATACAAGGGCACATAATATCATTAAATGTTAATATATTGAGTTTTATGACTTCATTATTTTATGACAAATTTCATAATTTACACATTCATTTGATCATTCATATGATCACAATTCTCATCAATTATATTTATGTCCCATTATACTCAAAGTATATTTCCTTTCTCCAATAATGAGAATTACTATCTCATTCGTACATCAATATAATTCATTTATATAGTTCACTATTTATCAATCTCACTATCTATTTATCACTTATAATTTATTATCTAATTTATTACACTAATTTACATGTACCTAGATTCAATCAAATTTCATTTATATGTACCTAGATTCAAGCAAATTTCATTTATAGTCATTTGTAAATCACATTTCAAATTAAATTAACAATATCCCCTAAGTTCAATTTGTGATGAGAATACAAACCTCATCTACACATTTACATAATTTAAACCTTCATTAAGTCATTTAATTAGGGTACCTTTCACTCTATTAATTTTGGTTGTTACTATTAACTTGGTCATTCCTACACAAAAGTTGACTTTTTAATTCATAATAGATTTGTTAAGCCTAAGTTCACCAAGATATCACATTTTGCATTTTTTTTGTTGGCATTGATTTTCAATACCATTTCAAAGCTTATTTTATGTTATTCAAAATTTTCAGATTTCATGCTTTAAGTTTACTGTTCCATTGGTCATTGTTATAGTGAAAATTTAATAAAATTTTCTTCATCAAAGTTGTTTCTTTATGTGTCTTCTTTAATTTTCTTTTTGAATCACTATATTTGGAGTTTTGTAGCTCAAGTTATGATCAATTTTCCATAACTGGTCGGATTGGTCTTTACCCAGATTTTTTAGGCAAATTTAGTTTTACTAGATTTGGTGTCCTAACTTGGACTAGTAATTTGAATTGGTTAGGTTCAAAATTTGAGTTTGTGTTCTGCATGAAAATTGTTCTAAATTGTCTAATCTTTCCATTGATATAAAATTCAGGTCATTTGGATATTTCTACAATGAGTTATGGCTGAAATGAACAAACACTGTTCATTTGGTCACTTTTCCAGGACAGTATGTGTGCTACTTGGATTAGGTCAATTTTAGGGTAACTTAAATTAGTTTTCTGGGCAGGGTCTTGAAGGAACGGAAGCGTGAAAAACACAAGATTATACCATTGAATTCAAAAATTTTCACCTAGGGTCACATGCACCATGCAAGATTTATTTTTATCTATTTGATTTCAATGATAAACAACATATTAAAACTCTTTTAATATGTTTTTGGATCTGTATTTGCCATTTAAGATTTTAAAATTAATCGATTAATTTTAGAACCCTAGATTAAATCAAGAACGATTACACTAACCTCTTGATGTGCCGCAGGTGTCTGCGCTTTGAGATTCGTCTTCGTGACACCGGATGTTGCCCTCTAGCTTGTCCACACCAAGAACACCTATGGCAGCCCTTGAACAGCTTCTAAAGCCTTTTCTATTAATTAGAAATTCAAGTTCTGCCTTTTAAGAGATTAGAGATGTAAATAGGACACTAGAAACAATTTCTAGTGTTCTTAATTCAAGAGATTGATGGCTAATCTCTTTGAATTGATGAGAGATGAAGAGAAATAGCTGGAGAGGCTCAAAGTGGCGTGACAATTGAGAGGAGAGGCTGCTGGTTATGTTTTCTTTTCATAACCACACTTAAATAGCTAGGTTAACACATTAAACCCTAGCCACATGTCACCTTTTGATTAGCTCTAGGTTTAAGTGACCCAATCACATTGTGCCAAGTGTCAAACCTATATTTAATCTTGATTTTAATCATCTTACATGATTAAAAAATATTTGGCAAGCTTATGTGTAATCCCATGTGTCACCATCTCATGGTGCCACGTGTCACACTGTGAAATGACCAAAATGCCCCTGTGTCTTAATTTGAGTTCTTAACCCAAAATAATTATTTTCTTCTTCTAATTAATTTATATCAAATATAAATTAATTAATTAATCTCTATTAATTAATTTCTCATCAATTAAATTCATATTTAAACACTTTAAATATAAATTTAATTTATACTATTAATTAATTAAATCATATTTAAATAGGTGATAACTTGTGTATGTGTGTGACTTACTAGGCTCATCACTAATTGGCAATGAGACATGATATCAACTCTTAATATCATCAGAACTCTTTCTTACCATAAATGATTTCTCTAAATCATTTTATGAACCTCATAGACCATGGTTAACACCTAGCATAGCATGCCATGGCCACCCAATTAGTAATAAGGTTTACCTTAAATGAACCTATAATCATATGTTACCATGCACTAGAATCTCTCTGTTACAAAATCCCAACTCAAGCTGGAGTCATGGTTTATGTCAAACTCCATTTGCTATGAATATTATGTTCTCTTTTAATTCCAGTTCTTGATTAAAAGATTTTCTCATCGAAACTCTTTTACAATAAATCTATCTGTCCCGCCAGAACTTGAAACATCAAGAACAATTAAATGAACATAGGATTTTAACTCTATTTACTTAGAGGAACAGATTCCATCTTGATCAACACCTACCTCCATATATAACTAGCGAGAGCCAACACATGCCCATATACCCATACATAGTACAAGTATGAAAGCAGATCAAACTCAAACTACCTATATACAAGATAACTGCTATCTCGTGTCTAAAGATTATATGCATCGATATGATTTATGACAAAACATTGACAAGAGTAAACTCCATGTGCTTGTCATAAGTGTCACCGGTCTGGCCTACTCATCATTTATAAGTGCCTATCAAGTTTGTTATATGGCATGAGACTCACCATTCCATCTTATTTATATCTCATATAAATAACTTAGGAACAAACATGAATACAATCTTTCTGGATAAGTCATGTCCTTATTATGAAGTATCCTCGATTGTGAACCTATTTATGATACTTTGTGCTAGAAATATTGTCACTCATATTCTTAACAACTTAAGAATAATATTTCTAACAAAATATCAATGGACCTTTTCTATTACACATAAATATATTATGTAAACGGAAAAGTGGAAATGCCTTTTATTATTAAAAATATGTACAAGATACATACTAAATGATATGCTCTAGGGCATACTACTAACAATCTCCCACTAGCACTAGAGCCATTCATTACAATATCTTAGACCTATCTTCTCAAGATGTCGGTCTAACTGAGTCTGTGACATAGGCTTAGTGAATGGATCAACTGGATTTTCAGTGATGCTATTTTACGCATGGCTACATCGCCGCCCAACTATTTCTCCGATAATGTGGTAGCGCCTTTCTATGTGTTTGGATTTCTCGTGAGACCTTGGTTCCTTAGCTCAGATGATCGCTCCATTGTTGTCACGGTGTAATGGAACCGTTGACTCAATGGAAGGAACTCGTAAGTTCTCATCACGAACTTCTTTATCCAAATTTTCTTTGCGAGATCCGATGCAAAGAATATACTCAAATTTCAAGTGGAATCTGCAATGCGTGCTCGCTTGGAACTCTTCCAACCGATCGCACCTCCATTACAAATGAACACATATCCAGAGGTAGACTTTCTATCATCGATATCTGATTGGAAATCGTAATCGATAACCATCCAATTGCAAGTCTCCACCTCCATAAATCAAGAATAAATCCTTAGTTCTTATCAATTACTTAAGGATATTCTTGATACTATCGATGTTCCAAACCTCGATTGGATTGATACCGCTAGTCAAACTAACGGATATGCGATATCCGCCTAGTACACAACATTGCATACATTAAACTTCCAATAGCCAAGCATATGGAATCCTGCCATCTTATCTCTTTCTTCGTGTCTTTGGAGACATCTCTTTAGAAAGGTGGATACCATGTCTCACTGTAACAATCCTCTCTTGGAATCAAGCATGTTAAACCTCTTTAACACCTTTTCTAAGTATAGACTTTGGGATAAACCAATTATTCTTTCGCTCTATCTCTATAGATGCGAATCCCAAGAATATAGGTTGCCTCCCTAAGTCTTTCATGGAGAATGTATTTGACAACCATACCTTTATAGTCGTCAACATACGTATCATTACCCATCAACAAAGATGTCATCCACATATAAGACAAGGAAAGTGATAGCACTGTCACTAACCTTCTTATATACACATGGCTCATCCTCATTTTTATAAAACCAAAAGATTTAATGGCTTCATCAAACGGATGTTCCAACTCCTCGAAGCTTGTTTCAACCCATAAATGGATCGCTTTAGCTTGCATACCTTGGAACCATCTTGGGATTCAAATCCCTTAGGTTGTTCCATGAAAATGTTTTCTTCAATGTATCCATTGAGAAAAGCCGCTTTGACATCCATCCGCCAAATCTCATAATCATAGTATGCACTATTGCTAATAAAATCCTAATTGATTTAAGCATGGTAACAAAGCAGAAAGTCTCCTCATAGTCTATTCCTTGCCTTTGGCGAAACCCTTTCGCTACTAGCCTTGCCTTATAGGTCTCTACCTTTCCATCGTAACCAATTTTCTTCTTGAACCCGCTTGTTCCCTATAGGTACAATACCTTCAGTGGGTCAATAAGATCCCAAACTTGATTCTTATACATGGAATCAATCTCGGATTTCATAGCATCAATCCATTTTGAAGAGTCTATATCCGATATAGCTTCTTCATAGGTAAGTGGATCATCTCCATGATCTACTTCTTCATGAGTAGACAACTCTTGTTCTTCTTCATGAAGAAAACCATATCTCACCGTGGGTGAGATACCGGTTGTTCTACGAGGAACAAAGTGTAGATGTTTCATCAATGGGTATAGGTTGACTAGATGGATCTATATCCATCCGATGCTGGTTGGTCGAATTCTCCAATTCTAACTCTATTTGCCTTCCTTTGCCTCCTTCTTGAACAAACCGTTGTTCAAGAAATGTGGCATCTCTACTTATCACAACCTTTGTGAAGTAGGCAAATAAAAATAATATCCAAAACTATCTTTGGATATCCAACAAATCGACCTCTTCTCGATCCGGTCTCCAATTTATCGTGTTCACTTTTTGATATAAGTGGACAACCCCAAATCTTAACATGCTTAAGACTTGGTTTTCTTCCATGCCATATCTCATAAGGTGTGGAAGAAACGATTTTGATGGAATCCTATTCATAATATATAAAGTCGATTCTAATGCAAATCCCAAAAGGAGATTGGCATATTAGTATAGCTCATCATTCTAATGCACCATATCCAATAGGGTACGATTTCTCCTTTCAGATACACCATTCACCGTGGCGTTCTGGAGGAGTCACCGAGAAACAATGCCATGCTCTCTCAAGTATTCATCAAATTCAAGACTCAAATATTCACCTCCACGATCCGATCAAAGAGCTTTAATATTCTTTCTGCTTGATTTTCTACTTGATTTAAATTCTTTGAACTTTTCAAAGATTCATGTTTGTATTTCATCAAATACAAATACCCAAACCTTGATTTATCATCAAGAAAGGTAATAAAATAATGAAAGCCCTCTAGCCATTTCTTTAAACGGACCACATACATCACTATGTATTAACTCCAAAATATTTTCAGCTCTTAGCCCTTGTCCAACAAAGGGTGTTCTAGTCATTTTGCCTTGAAGGCAAGATTCACAAGTTGGAGTAGGCTCCGAGCCCAATGAGGATAGAATCCCCATATTCTCCGCTTTGCAATCCTATCTTCTCGCAACATGACATAACCTTAAGTGCCAATTATATTTTGAACTTGAGTTGGTTTTCAACATGGCATTGCATTCATTCAGATTTCTATACTCTGTATATTAGAAACATTTTCTTATTGGCAATGGAAACACTTTCTTGTTGGCTATGGAAATACTTTCCTTTGGCTCCATCGCCTTTAGTCTTCCTTTCTGCTTAGCTATTTTCTTGGAAGGACCAAGAATCTGAGGTTTCTTTTTCTTATTGCCCTTCTTCTTGTTGGACTTTCCACATAAGAAGATGCAACCAAAGCTACCTCTTTTCCTTTATTGCTGGCATATTCTTTTGGGCAATAACGGTATGTTGAGTAATTCAGCTAAGGTGCATTCTGTTTAGTCATATGGAAATTTGTCACAAAATTCCCAAAAGACTCGTGAAGGGATCAAGGATCAAATCCGTTTGTAGTTGGAAATCCATGTTGAAGTCAAGATGTTCCAACCGCCAATCACCAATCATCTTGTGGACATGATCCCCAACATTCTCCCCTCGGACATCCTCATACGGAATAGCCGTCTAGATATCTCATACCTAGCATTCTCTTTGTGCTCACCATACAACTCTTGTAGGTGAAGGAGGATCTCACTCGCACTCTGCATGTTCTCATGTTGCTTCTGTAACTCATTCCTCATAGAAGCAAGCATGTAACACTTAGCTCTCATATCATGCTCCTTCCACTTGTCCAAAGTTTCATGTTCCTCTTGTGTGGCCTCCGGAGGTAAGGGACCAGAACATTTGAATCTAGAACATATCCTATATGTTCAAGGTTCAAGACAAGTTTCAAATTTCTTAGCCAATCGCATGATTAGGTCCCTCAACTGTTGTGATCAAGTATGCTTGCAAGGATATTGGATGGTGGTGGTTGTTTTGTGCTCATTTTTATCGTAAAATTAATCGCAGAAAATAACCAGATTAATTAGTAAATGTATCATGTATTTAACCAAAATGATTATGGTCTTTTAATCAAATTGGTCCTCCCACTAACTTAGCGAATCCTACACTTCCAAAGTAGAAAACGGAAATCCTAGTTGGATGGATTTCTAGTGGGTGATTGAATTCTTATAATTCTATTGATCATCCTCAGGTACATCCATTATTGGAATTACAATAAACTATAAGTGAGCAACTCCTTGCCCATCACATCTCATGTGAGGTTCAATCCTTTACCTAGCCCCTAATGCTCAAAATCTCAGGTACATCCATTATTGACTTATCTTGCATTAGTTAAGTTGATCCCATTAAGCCAGTAATTATGTAAATAATTTTAATGTCCTCAGGTACATCCAATATTGGCCACCAAACCATTTACATATTTACAACATCTCATGCTTAACAATTATTCTTAAGAAAATCTCTTAAATTAATTGCATCTCATGCAACTATTTAAAATTTCTTAAAATAATTGCCCCAATGGAGGGCTTATGTTATAATTACTTTAATTATAACATTTCCAACTTAATCATTTGTTTGGAAGATTTTATAGCCATCCTAATTACTATTAAGGTCTCACTTTGCACATTATCCATTTAGCATGCATATATCATATAATTGCATACATTCCCATACATCTCATGCATTCATGGATAAACAGTAAATATGGTATGATCATGGACTTTCTAAGGGATTCAATTCTGAGCCACCAAGAATTGAATCTGGGCATTCCTAGGTGCATTTCATTCATTCATTTTACAAGAGTTGCTGAAGGAGTACATAATCAACACTTGATATTGAATTCCTCCCACTGGTCCCACCAATGCTCTTGACCTCCTTGAACTTCTTGCAATCCAATATTACATAGTAATCCTTGGCATACCAAGGCGAATTTACAAGAACTTAAATAAATGAAATTACAACCCAAAAATATTACAAACTTAATAATACATGCCCAAAATAAATTAAAATAAATTAATTAATTTACAATCCCAAAGAAACATAAAAGAAATAAATCCAATCACATTGGTCTTTTATAGTCCATGATCATCCATCATGCATATCACTATTTAACAATTAAATAAAACATACATACTTAAATTAAATTGAATATCTCATATTCAACTTAAAATCCAGATTTGAATATGATTCAAATAAATTTAAAAATTCAGATTTGAATCTCATTCAAACAAATTTAAAAATTCAGATTGGAATCACATTCAAACAACTTCAAAAATTCAGATTTGAATCACATTCAAACATTTTTAAAAATCAGATTTGAATCACATTCAAATATTTCTTAAAAATCAGATCTGAATTTTATTGAATCAATTTTAAAAATCAGATTTAAATATGATTCAAACAACTTTAAAAATTCAGATTTGAATCACATTCAAACAACTTTTAAAATTCAGATTTGAATCACATTCAAACAATTTTTAAAATTCTGATTTGAATCATAATTTAATTGTGTGATTAAAACAACTAATTAAACACTTTAATTAGTCAAAGAATAGGCCTTAGATCATACAACAATTGCAGAATTAAAAGCCAAACCTTGAACCACCCATGGAACCATTGTTGCCGCCACCAATGGTGGCATCACCATGTGTGCCGCCACACCTCATGATCCAACCAGCAATGAATCTCTTGATCTCATGATCAAACACACAATTAAATTATATAATCAACAATCTAAATGGCAAATATAGTGGCTCTGATACCAATTGAAGGAACGGAAGCGTGAAAAACACAAGATTATACCATTGAATTCAAAAATTTTCACCTAGGGTCACATGCACCATGCAAGATTTATTTTTATCTATTTGATTTCAATGATAAACAACATATTAAAACTCTTTTAATATGTTTTTGGATCTGTATTTGCCATTTAAGATTTTAAAATTAATCAGATTAATTTTAGAACCCTAGATTAAATCAAGAACGATTACACTAACCTCTTGATGTGCTGCAGCGTGTCTGTGCCTTTGAGATTCGTCTTCAGGACACCAGATGTTGTCCCTCTAGCTTGTCCACACCAAGAACACCTATGGCAGCCCTTGAACAGCTTCTAAAGCCTTTTCTATTAATAAGAAATTCAAGTTCTGCCTTTTAAGAGATTAGAGATGTAAACAGGACACTAGAAACAATTTCTAGTGTTCTTAATTCAAGAGATTGATGGCTAATCTCTTTGAATTGATGAGAGATGAAGAGAAATAGCTGGAGAGGCTCAAAGTGGCGTGATAATTGAGAGGAGAGGCTGCTGGTTATGTTTTCTTTTCATAACCACACTTAAATAGCTAGGTTAACACATTAAACCCTAGCCACATGTCACCTTTGATTAGCTCTAGGTTTAAGTGACCTAATCACATTGTGCCAAGTGTCAAACCTATATTTAATCTTGATTTTAATCATCTTACATGATTAAAAATATTTGGCAAGCTTATGTAATCCCATGTGTCACCATCTCCTGGTGCCACATGTCACACTGCAACAGGACCAAAATGCCCCGGGGTCTTAATTTTGAGTTCTTAACCCAAAATAATTATTTTCTTCTTCTAATTAATTTATATCAAATATAAATTAATTAATTAATCTCTATTAATTAATTTCTCATCAATTAAATTCATATTTAAACACTTTAAATATAAATTTAATTTATACTACACATCCAATAATCTAGATTTGGTTTCAAGTCATGCTAGGACCTTTGCAATCTAATTGCAAACCAAACCTATTTAATTAATCAATTAAACTCTTTAATTAATTAATTAAATCATATTTAAATAGGTGATAACTTGTGTATGTGTGTGACTTACTAGGCTCATCACTAATTGGCAATGAGACATGATATCAACTCTTAATATCATCGTAACTCTTTCTTACCATAAATGATTTCTCTAAATCATTTTATGAACCTCATAGACCATGGTTAACACCTAGCATAGCATGCCATGGCCACCCAATTAGTAATAAGGTTTACCTTAAATGAACCTATAATCATATGTTACCATGCACTAGAATCTCTGCTACAAAATCCCAACTCAAGCCGGAGTCATGGTTTATGTCAAACTCCATTTGCTATGAATATTATGTTCTCTTTTAATTCCAGTTCTTGATTAAAAGATTTTCTCATCGTAAACTCTTTTCAATAAATCTATCTGTCTGGCCAGAACTTGAAACATCAAGAACAATTAAATGAACATAGGATTTTAACTCTATTTACTTAGAGGAACAGATTCCATCTTGATCAACACCTACCTCCATATATAACTAGCGTGAGCCAACACATGCCCATATACCCATACATAGTACAAGTATGAAAGCAGATCAAACTCAAACTACCTATATACAAGATAATCTGTATATCTCAGTCTAAAGATTATATGCATCGATATGATTTATGACAAAACATTGACAAGAGTAAACTCCATGTGCTTGTCATAAGTGTCACTGGTTCGGCCTACTCATCATTTATAAGTGCCTATCAAGTTTGTTATATGGCATGAGACTCACCATTCCATCTTATTTATATCTCATATAAATAACTTAGGAACAAACATGAATACAATCTTTCTGGATAAGTCATGTCCTTATTATGAAGTATCCTCGATTGTGAACCTATTTATGATACTTTGTGCTAGAAATATTGTCACTCATATTCTTAACAACTTAAGAATAATATTTCTAACAAAATATCAATGGACCTTTTCTATTACACATAAATATATTATGTAAACGGAAAAGTGGAAATGCCTTTTATTATTAAAAATATGTACAAGATACATACTAAATGATATGCTCTAGGGCATACTACTAACAGGTCTCTTCATAAAAAATGTGTCATTATGTCCTAAGTTTCATATCTAATTGGCCTCATACCAATTGGAGCAACCTAACTCTACTTATGGTCACATTTATGTGCTAGACTCAAAGTCCAGAAAATCCTGTATGAACACAACACTTCTAATACCTCCATTCCACACTACTACCAACTTCAGTCACATTCAATACACTTCAAATAGTCCATAATTAGTCTCAACATAATCAATTTATTAACAATTTAGCAAATACTCAATTTACTCCTCAAAACCCTAGCTCCACATTCAAGATTCATGCCACAAATACCAATTGAACATACTAACCATACTTATCATCCTATTCAAGCAATTTATCAAGTTTATTTGCAACAAAACACTTCAAATCCTACTTCTACACAATCTGAAATTTGTGTCTTTAATTTCATGCATGAATATCAACTTTTCCCTTGTAATTCATGCATACTTAACCATAATTTCAACTTTAGAAAAGAAAATAGGAGTGAGACTAGCACTAACCTTGTGAGAAGAATTTTCTCTTGGCCAATCTTAAATTTTCCTTTACTTTTTTGGCTTTTCTTGGCAACCAATCACCCAAACAAGGTCTATAAACAAGATAGTGCAAAATGGCACATACGCCTTGGTCATAAATGGAGATGGTAAGATAATGGTTATGGACCTATGGCCAATAAAGAGATAAGTAGTTCATATATGACCAACAAGGTTATTTAAAAAAAAAAAGACTACAAAGGAAAATAATTGCTAAAACAACAGCAAGAAAAGACTAAAATATTCCAAACTAAACTAAAGGTTGCATCAAATGATCAAGAGATTTGATAAGAAAAGAGTAAAATTAAGTTCTCACCCATAGGATCATACGAGGTCCTAGAAAAAGTGGATCCACTAGCACACAGATTTGCTTACCTCTAAAATTGAAATGAATTTGAATCTAACTTATGACAGAAGCTCAAAAGAAACTTGGCACACGAGGTGAGCAATCGATGAGTAAATAGTATTGGTTAACGTGCTGTGGAACCATCATTTAGGCTAGGAAGCTACTTGGGAGCGTGAAGAGGACATTAGGAGACAGCACCCACAGCTTTTCAAAGACTGATACCAGGCAAAATTTTGAGACAAAATTTATTTTAAGGGGGGGGGGGGGAGAATTGTAACACCTCTATTTGCATAGCCTGGTACATTTTACTGTTCCGGTGACCGGTATCAGTTCGGACAATTAAGAGAATTAGAATCACATCTAAGATATGTAGATAAGCCCTGAATACAAATAATTAGTAATTGCCAAATAGTTAAGTATAAAGAAGAAAAACAAAGCATAAAAAGTTAAATGAGCCGGGAGTCACAGCGATGGGTGACCTTCCCGAGAAATGACTGCGAGGTCAATCGTAACCCAAATTCTGAAGCAGAAAATGTGTCATCGCGATCCTTAGGACTATTGCGTAATGTATGTAAGCCTAATGAAGTGTGTAGAGAATGTTTAGATACCTTAATTGCATAAATTGAAAAACTTAGAAAAGTTAGGGTTCTTGAGTTAGGGTTTGGGAGAAAAATTTAAAAAAATGGTCAATGGATGCAAATGACCTTACTTGAGTTGAGAAATGGTCAATTGTGATCATTTGTGGTGTGTGTGGATTGTTAAAAATAAGTTTCAATTCGGATTGGTTAGGGTTAATATGCAGGTAGCTTGACCTAAGTCCCTTTCAGGGACCTAAACTGAAAATTTACCAACTCAATTGGTGTGAGGTAAATTGGCAATGAAACTAGACATAAAATGGCACATTTTTCATTTGGAAATCATGCCCAGAAAGTGACCATAACTTAGTGAACAATTAGGCCAAATCTGGATTTGGGCACACTAACCTGTACAAAAATGACCAAATAAACAGTAGTTACGTAAATGACCATAACTTGGTCTAGGAAAGTCCAAATGACCTGAATTTTATACCGATGAAAAGCTAAGACATAGCCCTACAACTTTCATGAAGAAAACAAACCCAAATTTTGAATATAACCTATCTGAAAAACCACCTATAATAAACATACCAAAAACTGCCAATATTCAGAAAATGCCCAGAATTCTGGGTTTGGATCAATTCGGCTAGCCTTAGGAAAATAGGCATAACTTGGATATAAAAATTCAAATGGAGTGATTCAAAAAGAGGATTAAAGCTAAGACGATAAGAAACAACTTTGATGAGAGACACTTAGCCAAATTCTCACAGTAACCAAACCAATGGAACAATAGAAAATAAGGGACCAAAACTAAAAAATTGTAATTTCTCTTAGGAGACTTAGAAATTGAATTGGCAATGAATGCCAACAAATTTGACACTCAAAATGTGGTATGTGGGTGTAATTGGAATTCACATACCTATTAAGTATAGAAAAGTCAATATTTTGACTTGAATAGTGCCATAAATAGTGCCGCCATACACAAAAATGTGAAAGACCCGAAATTTATAAACTGTAATAGGTAGGATAAGTCTGCAAAGAAATTGTTAGAATTTAAGTATTTAAAATGGATACTGAAGCACTTTAAATTTATGTGTTTCAGTTGGAAAGGGATCTTCAAAGAAAAAATGAAAGTTTGAGTAAATTGAGTTGGCAAAAGAGGCTTGTGCACAACTAGTTTTTGATTGAATTTGTTTTGAATATTTTACGTAATTAAATGATTTTATTCTTCCTTATGCACTATGTTTATCAATTATTGGATTTATTTCAATGATTATTGAAATTGGTATAGCAAGCATGGGTTTAGTTTTGTGAAATATTATTTCAACAATTATTGAATGTTGTTTTGGACTGGATAAATTATGTTTTGAATTGTAACGGGCAATTTCCATGAATAAAATACAAAATTTTGTTTTGGATTGTGATGAGCATAAAAAATTATGGAATACTGAAATTGATCTTGAATTAATATTGTGTTGTGATTTATGCTCACAAAAAGGACAAAGAAATGCATGATATAGTTTTATATCTCACTATAGATGCTTGACTAAGTTATTACCCGTCTCTATTTGTTAAGGAGACAATGGAGTTAGCTTTGTTTTGTTTTGAATACCATGGTATATGCACAGGCTTAGATTCTCCTCTTATTAGAGATTAGATCTAAGTAATTGTTATTGTCCCGTCGGAAGTTTCATTATTGTGTTGTGCAATGTGCACGATGATTCGACCTCTCCGACCATAGGAAGTTAGAATCACCCTGAAAATGGCCCTTTCGGATTAGTCTTGCATAGTTAGTGAGATAAAGAATGGGTTTTGATTGATAAGAAATTGTGATTTTAAATGAGATTGTGCACAAATAATATTGTTAAAATAATTGTTTATTTTCATAATTGAAGGAATTATTTTTATTGTTCAGTTTTATTTGATAAATTGAAATTTTGATCAAGGTTATTTTAACAAGTGACTATTATTATTGGCAATGAAAATTTTGATATTTGGAATTTGGTTAAGTTTCGAGATTCCAAAATTTTTGGTATAATTATTGTCAATGTATATTATATTACATTTTAAATTATAGTTGTGTACCACTGAGTTCACCACTCAGCGATAGCTTTGTATGCTGTCACAGGTGAGAGTAGAGATAGAGCAGTTGAGTGAGATTCTTGCACTGCATTGAAGACTCACAGACTAGCCTCGGGTATATTATGGGTATACCCTAGTATATTAGATTTTGATTATGTATGTAAATATATGTGTGTAAATTATTTGAGCAGTTGTACAAAAACTCTTGTAATATTATTTTGGTATGTAATGAAATGCAAATTATTGTATTGTTCAAACTTATTTTTGAGTTTTGTAATGAATGTAAATTAAATTTTATTTAGTGGAATATGAATGAAGTCATTTAATATTATTTTTTAAGACAATTGAATTGAGAATTGTTTTTGAATTATGGAGTTGGGAGAAATGATGTTGCTTTGTGTTGTGGAATTGGTTGATTTTGATGAAATGAATTATTGGAAGTGTTTTTACAGGTTTGAAGAACTGTTTTTCCCAAATATAGATGGCACTCTACAGAAAATTTTTCAAAATTTGCGTAAAAATAAATGGACAAAAATTTTAACTAGTCTTTAAACTTTAAGTAAATGTTTTTAATGCCTGCTATAAAAGCTCACCACTTTCAAAAAGTAAGAAAATTGTTTTAAAATCCCTTGTAGTATATTTATTGGGTTATTCATAGACGAAGTACGGTAATTCATTTGATGTACTATGGGATCATATTACATCTTACTGAGAGGTAGGGTATGACAAGGTCCAAATCAAATTTTTATACTTGGAGATAGATAAAATAGTGAGAGATTTGAGGAAGAATTGAGGTTTGGAAGCATTACAATGGAGGTTCTCTTTGGGGTTGTCTCGGCCAAGGTGGAATAATGAAAAAGATGCAGAAATTTGATTTTAGTTTATGTCTTTTTAATTATCTTATAAGTATTTGTCTAAATATAATTGGTGACAAATTTTAATGACATAATAATGATGTCATAATTGTATTTTCCATTTCATTTTATTTTCTTTTTCTTTCTTCTTTATTTACTCATATTTTTAATTAAATTTTTAACAATATTTATTCATATTTTAGGACATTTACCTAACTCACTTAAATGGACAAGTTGGTCAAAAATCATCTCTGAAGGTGAAATGACCAAAATGCCCTTCGTTTAGCTTATTGAGCTAAAATTGTCTGTACCGATTGAATAAATTTTTTTAACATTTTCTTGGCATTCTAATGCCATCGAAACCTCAATGACTCTTCTCTGGAGTCCCAAAAATTATTTCACAGAATTTTCCTCAGGTTTAGGGTTGCTAACTGTCTTCACAGTAGTTTCCTGTTAAGGTCACCCATCGCTAGGGGCACCGGCTCATTTAACTTTGTTGTATTTCATTTCTAAAATTTTTCCTTAATTTTTCTTACACTTATTTGAATTATTTATGAATCATCAATCTAGTCTAATTATAGTTCCAGACATTCTAGCTGTCCGGACAGACATTGGTCAACGGAATAGTCGAATGTATGGACTAGCTAAAGTGAGGGTGTTACAATATGACAATGCATTGACAAGAGTAAACTCCATGTGCTTGTCATATGTGTCACTGATTCAGCCTACTTATCATGTATAAGTGCCTATCATGTTTATTATGTGGTATGAGACTCACCACTCCATCTTATTTATATCTCATATAAATACTTGGGAACAAGCATGATTACAATCTTTTTGGATAAGTTATGTCCTTTGTGAAGTATCCTCGATTGTGAACCAATTTATGATACTTTGTACTAGAAATACTATCACTCATATTCTTAACAACTTAAGAATAGAATTTCTAACAAAATATCAATGGACCTTTTCTATTACACATAAATATATTATGTAAACGAAAAAGCGAAATTACCTTTTATTAATAAAATATACACTTGATACATGCTAAATGATATGCTCTAGGACATACTACTAACACTGATCCCCTATACAACTCTCTTAATTCCAACTTCTGCCAGTGAGATCAAATCGAGATGGACTTTCTCTTAATAATCCAAATGCAGGGGTTAGCGAGATCAATTCAAAGCCGTACTCACCCAGCCCGTCCTACCCATATCCATTACACCACACCACACGTACGCCGACACACCCACACAGCTCCAAATTACCTAAGGCGACATCTACATCTATTTTTTTCACAAATAAGAAAATGCAACATAAAACATGCCTAGTATTTAGCTACATACATATATTTATATGTGATGCATGCATATGCCTTGAATACTGATAAGTGCATAATTTATTAATTTTACTCCCATCATATTTAGTGTTTCTAGTGTATATTTATGCCTAATTCAGTTATTAAAATATAATTATCATTTAGGCATATTTTTAGATAGTTATTGGAATAATTGTGTTAAATGGAGAAATTTTCAGCAGTTGCATTAATTTGACATTTACTGTATTTTTCAGGTGTTTCTGAAGTTTTGGGTCTGCGAATCCAATGCTATTTAATTCGTTGAAAAGCTAAGTCAGAGCACTACAAATGACAAGAGGGACCAAAGCCCAGATCAGTCTCTAAGGTTGTCAAAATTAGTTGTGAATCGAATATAAAGGCCCAAACTTGATGTGTCATGACTAGTTTCAGTATTTATTTTGTATCTAGAGTTGCAGATGTCCAAATGAAGCAAACCCAAGCCCAATTGAACCTTAAGAGCCACCTCTACAACTTCTAAGAAGGGCTGGAAGTGAAATAAGGCCGTTTTAATTGTAAAAAATGGCAATGAATTCATCATTATGGGCTGGATACTCTGTTAGGACCAGTCTTGATTTTTGGCCCATAACTAGGGTTGTAGACTTCGGATTTGGGCAAATGAATATCCATTGGAAAGCTAAGAGATAGGGCTACAACTTTCCTGAAGAAGGCAGAGACAGCTTCGAAAGGGAAGTGGCTGAAAAACTACCGTGATTGCAGAGCAGAAAATCTGTCTTTTGAATTTCAAAACTTTTCCAAGTTTGGCTCTTATTTTTAGATTCGGTTTTGGAGTATAAAGACCATCTTTGGGTAGCAGCCGAAATACACCATTCAGACCTTCGAACACCATAGAAGAAATTTATTCTCCATTCTCTTTTTAGATTTCTTTTTTATTTTTCTTCAATTTTCTGTAAGCCATGAACATGAGTGGCTAAGTTCTAAATTCAGTTCAAGGGATTCTAGTTCTTATGCATGATTTGTGAGACTAGGTTCTTAATTTAAATTAAGCTTTTTTGAATATTTATTATTTCCTGATTTAATTATTTTCGATCTATTGAATGATTTGCTAAAAAGACCTATTAGTTAATTGTTTGATTTGATCAATTGCTAATTCATCTTCATAATCCGTAATTGTTGTGTAAGATTGAATGTGAGTAACAATTAGATTTTATTGATTATGATCCAAGTTTTTGATAATAACCTAAGGAAATAATAGGGTGAATTAAATGGTTTATGCTTTATAAATCATTGTTCAGCTTAACTACTTCCTGTTCTTAAAGCAATTATTAATTTGATGAGTATTAATTAATACCAATTCAGTTAACAATTAGAGTCAACAAGAGTGCTTGGCTCGAATTGATGAGTATAGGAAAGTTAGGGGTTTCACCTCACGGTTTGGTAAATCTACGTTAAGTATTCAATGAGAGATAATTGTATTTCTTTTGTCTATGATCGAGTCATGCATGGGAATGTGAATTACCTTGGACTGAAGTTTGTTTAAATTGAGAGTTTCATATTTAAATTTTGTTCTTTAATTTCTTAACTTGAATTCTTCTGATTTAGAGTTATAAACCGCCTCCCCCCAACCTTTGTTCTTTTTCTGTTACACAATTACACGAAATTTAGTAATTCAGTCTCTATGGTTCGACCTAGATTTACCACTTATTGCATAAAATATTTCATTACTGGTACTTTCAGTTAATTTAATTTCTGGTGAAATCGACAACCATCAAGAATTTTGGCGCTGTTGCCGAGGACTGAAGTCTATTGGATTTTGTGTTTTTAGTATTAGAATATTTTGTTATTAACTTCGTTTATGAAGTGTTGCTGTTTTCAGGTTTTCAGAAAAAATTATGATGTTACTATTCATTGACAAATTTTTGGTTGAATTAGGAGGGCGCTCTATACTTTTCTTGAAGGAAATGACGTTATGATCAAGACCAATGAATTTGTTTGATTCTTTGGCCCCACACTCTTGAGGCCAAATGCCATCATTTTCTAGGGTTTTGAGGCATTTTTCTATTTTTACTTTGATTTTTTTTTTTTGTTTATGACAAGAACTTCTCAATTTGGTGAGTTGATCTTTAATCTAGAAGTAGAAAAAACAGCTAAACAGTTGAGAAAATTGGCTAAGTAAGCTAAGTAGATTCCGAGTATATCTGAAGGAGTCCAATCTCTAAGGGAATTAAGTTTGGATTCGAATTCGCATTCAAATTTCGAAAACGAAACCATGGCTTCTTGAACTTTGAAAGAGTTGGTTGCTCCTAATTTAAATCAATAGCCTTTGTGTATTCAATACCCTACTTTAAATGTTGCTTTTAAGTTAAAATCTGGACTAATCCATTTGTTGCCTAAGTTTCATGGTCTTGCAGGTGAGGATCCACACAAGCATTTGAAGGAATTTCATATTGTGTGCTCCAGCATGAAACCTCAAGGAGTTTCAAAGGATCAGATTAAGCTCTGAGCTTTCCCATTCTCACTGGAAGGCACAGTTAAGGATTAGTTGTATTACCTTCCTTCTGGATCCATAAACTCATGGAATGAGATGAAGCAGATATTTTTGGAGAAATATTTTCTTGCTTCCCATGCTACCAACATAAGAAAAGAAATTCGTGGCATCCGGTAGTACAATGGAGAGAGTTTTATGAGTATTGGGAGCGATTTAAGAAGTTGTGTGCAAGTTGTCCCCATCATCAAATAAGTGAGCAGCTTTTGATTCAGTATTTCTATGAGGGACTTTTACCAATGGACCGCAGTATGATAGATGCTGCCAGTGGAGGAGCTTTGGTTGACAAGACACCATACGAAGTAAGGAGGCTGATTGCTAACATGGCAGCAAACTCCCAGCAGTTTGGAATGAGAATGGATCACACACCTGAGAAGGTTAATTAGGCAAGTACATCTAACCTTGAGAAACAGATTTCTGATTTAACTTCTTTGGTGAGGCAATTGGCTGTAGGGAAGGTGCAATCTATTAAGGTATGTGGGATTTGTTTGGGTTCAGGTCATGCTACTGACATGTGTTTTGTATTATAAGAGGACGAATCATTGCAACATGTTAATGCAATAGGAAATTATGGAAAACCACAATGCAGGTATGATCCCTTTTCTAATACTTATAATCCAGGATGGCAAAATCATCCCAATTTGAGTTATGGGAATCAACCAGTGCAAAATCGATACCAGCAGCAAAGACCACAAGTGAATCAACCACCTCCACCTCCCTCAAATCAAGGTATGTCACTTGATGAAATTGTTAAGGCTTTAGCTAGCAATACACAACAGTTTCAATAGGAGACCATAAATAGCATTCAAAACATAGAGAGGCAGATTGGTCACTTAGCTTCATCTGTGAGTAAGCTTAAAGCTCAAGGCTCTGGAAAGCTTTGATCTCAAACAGTCATGAATCTTAGAGAAAATGTGAGTGCTATAGTGTTGCAGAGTGGGAAAAAAAGTTAATAATCAGACTCCACATGAGCCAATGAAAAAGAAGAAGCAAGGAGCAAAAGAGTCTGAAGTTCCTGAAGTTGAGGTAAAATACTGAACCTAAACTGAATAAAGTTAATAATTCTATTCTTCCTCCATTCCCCTATAGGTTGGCTAAGACTAAGAAAGACGAATAAGAGAAAGAAATTCCTTTACATGACGACATCAAATAAATCCCTAGGTATGCCAAATTCCTTAAGGAATTATGCACTACAAAGCGCAAGTTGAGGAATAATGAGAAGATCAGTGTGGGAGAAAATGTGTCGGCATTAATTCAGCTAAAATTACCCCTAAAGTGTAAGGATCCAGGTTCGTTTTCTATTCCCTGCAGAATAGGTGATTCTAAATTTAAACATGCAATGGAAGATTTAGGAGCATCTATTAATGTTATGTCAAATTCATTTTTTTCAAACTTTAAATTTGGGTCCTTTGAAAGAAACCAGTGTCATTATTCAGTTAGCACCAGTGTCATTATTCAGTTAGCTAATCATTCTAATGCTTACCCATTGGGAGTACTTGAGGATGTGTTGGTGCAGGTTGGACAATTGATTTTTCCTACAGATTTTTTTGTAACACCCCTACTTGCATAGCCTGGTATATTTCATTGTTTCGGTGGCCGGTGATGGTCCGAACAATTAAAAGAAGTAAAACCATGTCTAAGACACCTAGATAAACCCTAAACACAAATAATTAATAATTGCTAAATAGTTAAGTATAAATAAGAAAAACAGAACATAAAAAGTTAAATGAGCCGGGAGTCACAGCGATGGGTGACCTTCTCGGGAATGACTGCGAGGTCAGTCTAAACTCAAATTTCAAATCGTAAAATGTGACGCCGCGGTCCTTAGGACCATTGCAAACACAGTGAAAAAGAGAAAATCATAAAAAAGAATTGTTAAGCAGGTCAAATAATTAGGTCAGAGATCCGAAAGAAATATCGAATAACTAGCAAACCGGATTGAACAAGCGAGGGGCAATTTGATCAATTCACCCCTAGAGCTGACTCCTGACCTAACTGTCCAATAAAATCGGAGAAATGAAAATTTTGGGATTAAGAATTAAACTAAAGAACTAATGAAAAAATTTAAAAAAAAAGGAGAAAAGAAAAAGTTTTGTTACCTCATGTTGATGACATCAATTATGATGTCAAAATTTATTTTTAATTTCCCACATTTTTTGACAAATTCAAATACACAAAATAAGACCTAAAATGACATAAAAAAAAAAAGAAAAAAAATTCTCATCTTCCTCCCAAACCAGCCGGCTCCCTCTCTCCTTCACTTCACCATTAAAATAACTTCCATGGAAGCTTGATCAAAGCTTTTCAAAACCTCACTTTGTCCCCAAAATTCTCATTAGACCTTATTAACTTCAATTGAGAAGAAGCTTGAGCGAACAAGAAAAGAGACAAAGGAAAGAACTGAGGAAGTGGAACACCATTAAAGTTGAGGTAAGAATTTAAATTGGAATTTTTAGTTTAAAACACATGTTTTGATTTAATTTAACTTAGATTTCAACTTAAAAATCAAAACAAAACAATTGTTAGGGGACTAAATAGGAAATTCATCTAGCTAGGGTTAGGGTTTGTTATGAATGAGTTTGATGGTCTTGAATGGCTATTTGAGGTGAATTAGGCGTGTAGAACATGAATACACACTTTAAATTGCATTAGATTGATCTTTGTGTGTAGCTAGGGTTTTGAGCATGTGAAAATTTGAAGAAAGATTTGAGAATTGGCCAAATGATGTTATTGACCTTATTTGAGATGAAAAATGGTCAATTGTGACCATTTGTGGTGTGTATGAATTGTTGGAAACGAGTTTAAATTCGGATTAGAGAGGATTAATCTGCAGGCAGCATGACCTATTCTATTTTAGGGACCAAAACTAAAAATTTACCAACCCAATTGGTGTGAGGCCAATTGAGAATGAAACTAGACACAAAATGACACATTTTTCATTTAGGAATCATGCCCAAAAAGTGACCATAACCTAGTGAACAATTTGGCCAAATTCGGATTGGGCAAACTGACCTGTACAAAAATGATTAAATGAACAGTAGTTACATAAATGACCATAACTTTGGCTAGGAAGATCCAAATGACCTGAAATTTTACCAGTAGAAAGTTGAGACAAATCCCTACAACTTTCATGAAGAAAAAAAAACCCAAATTTTGACCATAAATTATTTGAAATTCCACCTGTATTAACCATAAAAATTGCCAAAATCCAAAATTTGCCTAGAATTCTGGGTAACCCCAAATCCGGCCAGCCATGTTCAAATGGCTATAACTTAGGCTACAAAACTCCAAATGGAGTGATTCAAAAAGGGAAATAAATTTAAGACAATAAGGAACAACTTCTATGAAGAAAACTTAGCCATATTATCACAGCAATATGACCAATAGAATAATGCAAAACTGAACACCAAAATTGAAAATCTAAAATTTGTGCCTAAGGGACTTGAAGTTTGAGAAAACAGCCAAAACCAACAAATTAGGTAACCAAAATGTGGTATGTGGATAAAATTAGAATTCCCATACCTATTAAGCATTAGAAAGTCAACAAATTGACTTGAATAGTATTGTGAATAGTAACCCGAAATACAAATTTTAAAGAATGTCAAGTTTAGCATATTAAAGCTTGGTATAAGTAGATTTGAATTCATTTTTGGACTTATGATAAATTGCGATATTGAAACACTATGAAACTGTGTGTTTCAGTTGAAAAGAATACTGGAAAAGAACCCGAAGCATCAAGTCAAGGCCAAGAGGCGACTCGCTTAAGGTTTGTGCATAACATCAATATTTTTTAAAATTCATTTACAAAGCGTGTGAAATGAATTACTTATATTGCAAAATGTGTATTATGCTTTTGACTTAAATTTTTGAAAGTTTACTTGTATGTGGTTGAAATGGCAATAAATGTTTAGTAAATTGTTAAGATAGTTTTGAAACAACAATGTCATGACCATATATTTGAATACCTCACTAGCATGACTAGTGGGAAGAAATAGTTCCGAATTTTGATTCCCTCTCTAGCTAAAGTATTGAGGTGTGTGCCAGTAGAGGAAGAAATTGAATGGGTACCCATATATTTGAGCTAGCTATTCTTGTGATTTCTCATAAGTCTCTGGCTATTGAGATGAATATGTTTTGAATGGCATGATATAACTGTGTGTTTTTATGAAATTGATTTGAGAATTCCTAAATGAGATATTTGGACTAAAAATTTATAAATAATGTTTTGTATCTGTTTTTCATGTTCAGTTCAATATTTGAATAAATATGATTTGAATTATGCGTAAACTATTATTTTTAGTATGTTGTGCACAACTGAGTCATAGTACTCAGCGATGGCTGTTATTGCTGTCTCAGATATAGAGACTAGAGGAGCAGTAGAGTGAGTTGCTAAAGATGTTGGAGCCACACCCCCTGAAGTTCTGTCGGGTATATTTTGTACCATGTTTGTAATATTTATTTTGATGTATGTACATGTAATAAATGGTCATGAGCAGTTGTATAGAGTTTGTAATAATAGTATTTTGGATTTGTAAATGTAAAGTTTGGTTGATTAATGTAAAGTGAATTTATTATAATGAAATATGAATGGAATTATTGAGTACTATTTTTGATGACAATTGAATTGAGAAATGATATTTAATTGTGTTGAGGTAGTAATGAGTTTGATGAAAAACAATCATTGGAAGTGTTTTTACAGGTTTTTGAAGATCTGTTTTCTTAAAATACAGACGGCACTCTGCCGAAATTTTTCCAAAATTTGTGGACAAATAAAAATGGACAAAAATTCTAACTAGTTTTCAAAATCCAATTATATGTTTTTAATACCGATTAGAAAATGCTCACCACTTCCAAAATGTAAGAAAATTGTTTTAAAATCCCTTGTGGGGTACTTAATGAGTTATCGGTAGGTAAAGTTCAGTAGTTCATTAGGTATTCTACGGGATCATGTTATGCTTTACAGAGGGGTAAGGTGTGACATGTTTTAGTGGTATTAGAGCAAATTTTTAAAGTGTGCTTTAACTTGTGAATTTGTGTCTTTTCTTTGCTAAGTACAACTGTTCAATGTCCTTATTTGTTACATACAGTGCATTATATCATAAATATGAACTAATGGAGGGAATCTCGTTTCATTATTTGTTCAGAAGATATCCTAACTCCACACTGATATGGAAGGTTTGGAAGGGGTAGATTCTCCAGACAGAGGCCCCCTAGATCTGGTCAGCAGTCAACTAGGGGTTCACATCCTCCCCGCCCTTGTGAGACTTGTGGCAAGAATCATGGGGGAGAATGCTATTGGGCAATAGGAGCTTGCTTTAATTGTGCAGGCAAGGACCATCTTGCTAAGGACTGCATTAGTGTCCCTAGATTTGGTCCAGCTCCTATTACTGCAGAAGGATCCATTCAGAGTCCTGCTATCAAAGGTTCACAACCGATTAGCAGAGGAAGAGGCAGAGGTAGAGGCAATGCTTCTGGTAGTTAGGGTACTGTTAGCCAGTCAGCACAAGGGAGTGCTCCGGCTAGAGTCCACACTATGAGACAGCGGGAAGAGGCTGAGACTTTCGATGTTGTAGCCAGTACATTCTCTGTCTCTGATCAAGATATATTTGTACTGTTTGATCCGAGTTCAACCCACTCATATGTTAGTGCTAGCTTAGTCAGTTCACTTGCTGTTCCATGTGCCAAAATGGATTTTGAAGTGCTAGTAACTAGTCCGTTAGGACAAGAGGTCTAGGTCAATAGAATCTATGGAGATTGTCCTTTAGTGATCCAAGGACACACTTTTTCGTCGGATTTGATTGAAATGCCCTTTAGAGATTATGATATCATCTTAGGCATGGATTAGTTAGCTAGGGATCACGCCATGATTGACTATAGATTGAAGACAGTCACTTTTGGTCTCCCTTTGTACGGTGATGTGGTAATACACGGGGAGAGGCAGTTACTACCATCAAACATCATTTCGGCTGCACTAGCCAGAAGGATGATCAGAAAAGGGTGTGAAGCATACTTGGCACATGTGATAGACACCCAAGTGGGGAGTTCGACACTGAGAGACATCCCTATTGTGTGTGACTTTTCGGATGTGTTTCCTGATGAATTGCCAGGATTACCTCCAGAAAGAGAGGTGCAGTTTGAAATTGATGTTATGCCTGGTGTGGACCCAATCTCTGTAACACCATATAGAGTGGCACCAGCAGAATTAAAAGAGTTGAAAGTGCAGTTGCAAGAGCTACTTGACAAGGGCTTTATCCGCCCAAGTGTTTGGAGAGCGCCAGTGTTGTTTGTTAAGAAGAAAGATGGCACTCTTTGCTTATGTATCGACTATCGATAGTTGAATAAGGTGATAATAAAGAACAGATACCCATTACCCCATGTTGATGACTTGTTTGATCAGTTTAGGGGTGCAGCTGTGTTCTCCAAGATTGACCTGAGATCGGGTTATTATCAGCTGAAAGTACAAAAGCAGAGTATTCCTAAAACTGCCTTTAAAACTCGCTATGGCCATTATGAGTTCTTGGTCATGCCATTCGGATTAACTAATGCCCCGGTTGCTTTTATGGATATGATGAACACTATCTTCAGACCATACCTCGACCAGTTTGTTATGGTATTCATAGATGATATATTGGTCTACTCGAGGAGTGCAGAAGAGTATGATAGACATCTATGGATTGTACTGTAGACTTTGAGGGAGAAACAGCTATACGCCAAATTGTCAAAGTGTGAATTTCGGCTGAAGGAAATATCCTTCTTGGGCCATGTAGTATCGGTAGAGGGCATCAAGGTAGATCCAAGTAAGATAGAAGCTGTCCTTAATTGGAGGCCACCAATAAATATCATCGAGATTCGCAGTTTTCTGGGTTTAGTTGGATACTATCGTCAATTTGTGAAAGGGTTCTCCATGTTGGTACTTCCATTGACTAAGCTACTTCGAAAAGATGTGAAATTTCAGTGGATGGATAAATGCCAACAGAGTTTTGATGAGTTGAAGAAATGTTTGACTGAAGCTCCAATCCTTACTTTACCTACTCTGGGTAAAGAATACACAGTTTACAGTGATGCTTCTCACAATGGGTTAGGCTGCAGAATGTCATTGCCTATGCATCACGCCAGCTGAAACCGCATGAGAGGAATTATCCAACACGTGACTTGGAGCTTGCAGCTATTGTGTTCGCTCTTAAGATCTGGAGACACTATTGGTATGGGGAGAAGTGCTACATCTATACAGATCATAAGAGTTTTAAGTATCTAGGCACTCAAAAGGAGTTGAATTTGAGACAGAGGAGATGGTTAGAGTTGATAAAAGACTATGATTGTTTGATAGACTATCAGCCAGGGAAAGCTAATGTGGTGGCTGACGCCTTAAGTCGCAAGACTATGGCAAGTCTATGGGTTTCTCCTTTGTCTATAGTACATGAGTTGAGAGTATTGCATGCTAGCTTAGAGAATAATGATGAGGGGCAGACAGCAATTGCATGGCATGTACAACCAGTGTTGATTGATTAGATCAGAATGGCTCCTCAAAATGATTAGAAGTATCAGAAGTTCTTAGAAGAAGTTAGACATGGTAAGAAAACTGAATTCTTAGTGAGAGATAATGGCCTACTGCTTCACCAGGGCAAAATGTGCATTCCTAATAACGTTGACTTGAGGTAGATCATTATGAAGGAAGCACATGAGTCTCCTTTTGCTATGCACCCTGGTGGCACAAAAATGTATAGAGGGCTAAAGGAGCATTACTGGTGGATGGGTATGAAAAGAGATGAGGCAGAATTTGTTTCCAAATGCCTAACTTGTGAGCAAGTGAAGGTAGAGCATCAAGTACTAGCTGGTTTGTTACATCCACTACCAGTACCGGAATGGAAATGGGAGAGAATAACGATGGATTTTGTGATGGGACTTACAAGGACATAGAAGAGTCATGAAGCAGTATGAGTTATAGTTGACAGACTGACCAAGTCTGCTCATTTTCTGCTTGTCCAGATGGATTACAATTTAGAAAGATTGGCCAAGTTATATATAGATGAGATTGTGAGACTGCATGGAGTGCCAGTATCCATCGTATCAGACAGAGATCCTAGGTTCACTTTTAGATTCTGGGGTAGTCTTCACAGAGCCCTAGGAACTATATTGAACTTTAGCACAGTATTCTACCCACAAACAGATGGCCAGTCTGAGAGAGTAATTCAGATCTTGGAGGATATGCTACGGGCTTGTGTGATTGAGTTTGAGGGCAATTGGGACACACACTTGCTTTTGATTGAGTTTGCTTACAACAACAGCTACTAATCAAGCATTGAGATGCCTCCATATGAAGCTTTGTATGGAAGAAAATGTAGAACCCCGTGGTGTTGCGATGAGGTAGGCGAAAGAAAGATGATTGGGCTAGAAATTATTTAGCAAACTGAAGAGAAAATCATATTGATCAGAGATCGACTTAAGACTGCATCAGACCGTCAGAAGTCCTATATTGATATAAAGAGAAGGGATATTGAGTATGCAGTGGGTGACAAAGTATTCCTCAAGGTTTCCCCTTGGAAGAAAATTATGAGATTCAGTAAGAAGGGGAAATTGAGTGCTCGTTTCATTGGGTCATATGAGGTTCTGGAGAGAGTGGGTCCTTTGGCATATCATTTGGCACTACTTCCAGAGTTGGAGAAGATACATAACGTCTTCCATGTGTCTATGTTTAGGAGCTATAGATCAGACCCATCTCATGTACTACTTGTAGAAGAGATTGAGGTGAATCCAGACCTCACATATGAGGAAGAACCCATAGAGATTCTGGCTTATGAGGTGAAGCAGCTATGAAACAAGCAAATACCGTTAGTGAAAGTGCTGTGGAACCATCATTCGGGCCAGGAGGCTACTTGGGAACAAGAAGAGGACATGAGGAAACAGCACCCACAGTTGTTCAGAGACTGATTACCAGGTAAAAATTTTGAGACGAAATTTATTTTAAGGGGGGGGGGGGGGGATGAAGGAACGGAAGCGTGAAAAACACAAGTTTATACCATTGAATTCAAAAATTTTCACTTAGGGTCACATGCATCATGCAAGATTTATTTTTATCTATTTGATTTCAATGATAAACAACATATTAAAACTCTTTTAATATGTTTTTGGATCTGTATTTGCCATTTAAGATTTTAAAATTAATCAGATTAATTTTAGAACCCTAGATTAAATCAAGAACGATTACACTAACCTCTTGATGCACTGCAGCGTGTCTGCGCCTTTGATATTCATCTTCAGGATGCCAGATGTTGTCCCTCTAGCTTGTCCACACCAAGAACACCTATGGCAGCCCTTGAAAAGCTTCTAAAGCCTTTTCTATTAATTAGAAATTCAAGTTCTGCCTTTTAAGAGATTAGAGATGTAAACAGGACACTAGAAACAATTTCTAGTATTCTTAATTCAAGAGATTGATGGCTAATCTCTTTGAATTAATGAGAGATGAAGAATAATAGATAAAAAGCCTCAAAGTGGCATGACAAAGGAGAGGAGTGGCTGCTGGTTATTTTTTCTTTTCATAACCACACTTAAATAGCTAGGTTAACACATTAAACCCTTGCCATATGTCACCCTTTGATTAGCTCTAGGTTTAAGTGACCCAATCACATTGTGCCAAGTGTCAAACCTATATTTAATCTTAATTTTAATCATCTTACACGATTAAAAAAATTTGGCAAGCATATGTGTAATCCCATGTGTCACCATCTCATGGTGCCACGTGTCACACTGCGAAATGACCAAAATGCCCCTGTGTCTTAATTTTGATTTCTTAACCCAAAATAATTATTTTTCTTCTTCTAATTAATTTATATCAAATATAAATTAATTAATTAATCTCTATTAATTAATTTCTCATTAATTAAATTCATATTTAAACACTTTAAATATAAATTTAATTTATACTACACATCCAATAATCTAGATTTGGTTTCAAGTCATGCTAGGGACTTTGCAATTTAATTGCAAACCAAACCTACTTAATTAATCAATTAAACTCTTTAATTAATTAATTAAATCATATTTAAATAGGTGATAACTTGTGTATGTGTGTGACTTACTAGGCTCATCACTAATTGGCAATGAGACATGATATCAACTCTTAATATCATCAGAACTCTTTCTTACCATAAATGATTTCTCTAAATCATTTTATGAACCTCATAGACCATGGTTAACACCTAGCATAGCATGCCATGGCCACCCAATTAGTAATAAGGTTTACCTTAAATGAACCTATAATCATATGTTACCATGCACTAGAATATCTCTGTCACAAAATCCCAACTCAAGCTGGAGTCATGGTTTATGTCAAACTCCATTTGCTATGAATATTATGTTCTCTTTGAATTCCAGTTCTTGATTAAAAGATTTTCTCATCAGAAACTCTTTTCTGAATAAATCTATCTGTCCTGGCCACGAACTTGAAACATCAAGAACAATTAAATGAACATAGGATTTTATCTCTATTTACTTAGAGGAACAGATTCCATCTTGATCAACACCTACCTCCATATATAACTAGTAGGAGCCAACACATGCCCATATACCCATACATAGTACATGTATGAAAGCAGTATCAAACTCAAACTACCTATATACATGATAACTGTGCTATCTCAGGTCTAAAGATTATATGCACTGATATGATTTACGACAAAACATTGACAAGAGTAAACTCCATGTGCTTGTCATAAGTGTCACTGGTTCGGCCTACTTATCATTTATAAGTGCCTATCATGTTTGTTATATGGCATGAGACTCACCATTCCATCTTATTTATATCTCATATAAATAACTTGTGAACAAACATGAATACAATCTTTCTGGATAAGTCATGTCCTTATTATGAAGTATCCTCGATTGTGAACCTATTTATGATACTTTGTGCTAAAAATATTGTCACTCATATTCTTAACAACTTAAGAATAATATTTCTAACAAAATATCAATGGACCTTTTCTATTACATATAAATATATTATGTAAACGGAAAAGTGGAAATGCCTTTTTATTAATAAAAATATGTAGAAGATACATACTAAATGATATGCTCTAGGGCATACTACTAACAGGGGAGAATTGTAACACCCCTATTTACATAGCCTGGTATATTTCACTATTTCGGTGACCGGTGACGGGCCGGACAATTAGGAGAAGTAGAACCATGTCTAAGACACCTAGATAAATCCTGAACACAAATAATTAATAATTGCCAAATAGTTAAGTATAAATAAGAAAAACAGAACATAAAAAGTTAAATGAGCTGGGAGTCATAGTCTAAACTCAAATTTTGAATCGTAAAATGTGACGCCGTGGTCCTTAGGACCATTGCGAACACAGTGGAAAAGAGAAAATCATGAAAAAGAATTGTTAAGCAATTCAAATAATTAGGTCAGGGATCCAGAAGAAATATCGAATAACTAGCAAACCGGATCAAACCGGTGAGGGGCAATTTGGTCAATTCACCCCTAGAGTTGACTCCTGACCTAACTGTCCAATAAAATCGGAGAAAAAAAAATTTTGGGATCAAGAATTAAATTAAAGAACTAATGAAAAAATAAAAAAATAAAAAAAGAGAAAAGAAAAAGTTTTCTTACCTCATGTTGATGACATCGATTATGATGTCAAAATTTATTTTTAATTTCCCACATTTTTTGACCAATTCAAATACACAAAATAGGACCTAAAATGACATAGAAAAAAAAAAAAAGAAAAACATTCTCATCTTCCTCCCAAACCAGCCGGCTCCCTCTCTCTTTCACTTCACCATAAGAATAACTTCCATGGAAGCTTTATCAAAGATTTTCAAAACCTCACTTTGTCCCCAAAATTCTCATTAGAGCTTGTTAACTTCACTTGAGAAGAAGCTTGAGCAAGAAAAAAAAGAGAAAAAGGAAAGAATTGATGAAGTAGAACTCCAAAGTTGAGGTAATAATTTAAATTGGAATTTTTAGTTTAAAACACATGTTTTGAGTTAATTTAACTTAGATTTCAACTTAAAAATCAAAACAAAATAATTGTTGGGGAAGTAAATAGGAAATTAGTCTAGCTAGGGTTAAGGTTTGTTATGAATGAGTTTGATGGTCTTGAATGGCTATTTGAGGTGAATTAGGTGTGTAGAACATGAATACACACTTTAAATTGGATTAGATTGAGCTTTATGTGTAGCTAGGGTTTTGAGCATGTGAAAAAATGAAGAAAATTTTGCGAATTGGCCAAATGATGTTATTGACATTATTTGAGATGACAAATGGTCAATTGTGACCATTTGTGATGTGTATGAATTGTTGGAAACAAGTTTAAATTCAGATTGGAGAGGGTCAATCTGTAGGCAGTATGACCTAGGTCCCTTTCAGGGACTAAAACTGAAAATTTATCAACCCAATTGGTGTGAGGCTAATTGGGAATGAAACTAGACACAAAATGACACTTTTTTCATCTAGGAATCATGTTCAGAAATTGACCATAACCTAGTGAACAATTTGGCCAAATCTGGATTGGGCAAACTGACCTGTACAAAAATGACCAAATGAATAGTAGTTACGTAAATGACCATAACTTTGTCTAAAAAGATCCAAATGACCTAAATTTTACCAATAGAAAGTTGAGACATATACCTACGAGTTTCATGAAGAAAAAAAACCCAAATTTTGACCATAACCTATTTGAAAATCCACCTGTAGTCAACCACAAAAATTGCCAAAATCCAGAATTTGCCCAGAATTCTGGGTAACCCCAAATCCGGCTAGTCATGTTCAAATGGCTATAACTTAGGCTACAAAACTCCAAATGGAGTGATTCAAAATGGGAAATAAAGTTAAGACAATAAGGAACAACTTATATGAAGAAAACTTAGCCATATTATCACAGCAACATGACCAATGGAACAGTGTAAAACTGAACACCAAACCTAAAAATTTAAAATTTGTGCCAAGGGACTTGAAGTTTGAGAAAACAACCAAAACTAACAAATTAGGTAACCAAAATGTGATATGTGGGTAAAATTAGAATTCCCATACCTATTAAGCATTAGAAAGTCAACAAATTGACTTGAATAGTATCATGAATAGTAATTTCAAAACACAAATTTTAAAGAACGTCAAGTTTAGCATATTAAAGCTTGGTATAAGTAGATTTGAATTCATTTTTAAACTTATGATGAATTGTGATACTAAAACACTGTGAAATTGTGTGTTTCAGTTAAAAAGAATACAGAGAAAGAACCCGAAGCATCGAGTCAAGGCCAAGAGGTGATTCACTTAAGGTTTGTGCACAACATCAATATTCTTTAAAATTCATTTGCAAAGTGCATGAAATGAATTACTTATATTGCAAAATGTGTATTATGCTTTTGACTTAAATTATTGAAAGTTTACTTGTATGTGATTGAAATGGCAATAAATGTTTAGTAAATTGTTATGATAGTTTTGAAACCATAGTGTCATGACCATATGTTTGAATACCTCACTAACATAACTAGTGGGAAGAAATAGTTTCGAATTTTGATTCCCTCTCTTACTGAAGTGTTGAGATGTGTGCCAGTAGAGGAAGAAATAAAATGGGTACTCATATATTTGAGCTAGCTAGCCTTGTGATTTCTCATAAGCCTCTGGCTATTGAGATGAATATGTTTCGAATGGCATGATATAACTGTGTGCTTTTATGAAATTGATTTGAGAATTCCTAAATGAGATATTTGGACTAAAAATTTATAAATCATGTTTTGTATCTGTTTTTCATGTTCAGTTCAATATTTGAATAAATGTGATTTGAATTATGCATAAACTGTTATTTTCAGTATGTTATGCACCACTGAGTCATAGTACTCGGCGATGACTGTTATTGCTATAGCAGATATAGAGATTGGAGGAGCAGCAGAGTGAATTGTTGAAGATCTTGGAGCTGCACCCCCTGAAGTTCTGTCGGGTATATTTTATACCCTGTTTGTAATATTTATTTTGATGTATGTAAATGTATGTACATGTAATAACTGGTCATGAGCAGTTGTATAGAGTTTGTAATAATAGTATTTTGGATTTGTAAAAGTAAAGTTTGATTGATTAATGTAAAGTGAATTTATTATAATGAAATATGAATGGAATTATTGAGTACTATTTTTGATGACGATTGAATTGAGAAATGATATTGAATTGTGTTGAGGTAGTAATGAGTTTGATGAAAAAGAATCATTGGAAGTGTTTTTATAGGTTTTTGAAGAACTGTTTTCTTAAAATACAAACGAAACTCTACCGAAATTTTTTCAAAATTTGTGGACAAATAAAAATGGACAAAAATTCTAACTAGTTTTCAAACTCCAATTAAATATTTTCAATACCTATTAGAAAATGCTTACCACTTCCAAAAGTAAGAAAATTATTTTAAAATCCCTTGTAGGGTACTTAATGAGTTATCGGTAGGTGAAGTTCGGTAGTTTATTAGGTATTCTACGGGATCATGTTATGCCTTACAGAGGGGTAAGGTGTGACATTTTTACATTTTGGATATGGAGGATAGTGCTCTCACATCAAAGTTAGCTTTGATTTTATTTGGAAGACCTTTCTTAAAAACTGCTAAGACAAAAAATTGATGTGGATGAGGGTACCTTAACTATGGAGTTTGATGGATAGACTATCAAATTTAATATCTTTAATGCCATGAAGTATCCTGCTAATGATCATTCTGTCTTTTCTATTGATGTTGTTGATACATTTGTGTAGGATGTTTTTGAGTTAAGCATGGAGGATGAGTTAGAAAGAAAATTACAATTGCATGAATTAGAGGAAATTCGACTTAAGGCTTATGAGAATTCTAGGATCTATAAAGAAAAGACAAAGGCATTCCATGACAAACAAAGGAAGCAGTTTGTGATTGGACAAAAAGTTTTATTGTACAATTCAAGATTGAAGCTAATGCCTGGTAAGTTGCATTTTCATTGGATTGAACCCTTTGTTGTTACTAATGTGTTTCCTTATGGTGCAATTGAAATTCAAAGTTTAGGAACTAACAAAGTGTTCAAGGTCAATGGTCATAGACTCAAGCCATTTTATGAGGGGTTTCAGGAGCATTCAGTGGAGGAGCTCAAATTGAGTAACTCAATTTATGTGGATTAAGGAGTTTTGCCATATCGAGCTAACAACGATGAACAAAAGCGCTTCTTGGGAGGCAACCCATGGGTGGCTTGTTAGCCACAATCATATTTGTTTTCTTTCCTTTATTTTATTTTATTATCTAGGATTTTTTTTCTTTTCTTTTGCATTTGGGCTTTACATTGAGGACAATGTAAGTTTTAAGTGTGGGGGAGGAGAAATTTATTGCTGCAAATTAAAAAAAAAAAAAAAGCTTGATTCATGATTCTATATGTACTCTCGGAGAGAAGTACTTTGTCCTTGAAATGACTTTTCTATTTTAGGTTAAATTTTTGGGATTTTAGGTAAGGTAATAGTAACTTTAATGATGGATTTGTCCTCTTCTCCATACCATAGAGCAAAATTTTTTTCTTGCATAAATCATTTAGGCTTAATTTAATGGTGAAATGATTAGTTATGTGTGCTTTAAACTAGTGTCATGCATATTTCAGAACTTTGTTTAATCTATCAGGGCACTTTATAATATGTAGATGCATGAATTGGGGCAAATAAAAGGCTAAACTTGAAAATTACTCCACTATTTTAATTAAGCAAAGTAACCAGGGGTCTTCATGAACCCCATGTTGATTCTCAGGCCAAAAGCTAGCTAGGATATAAGCAAGGTACTTTTCTGAAGGTGACAGTTAAAATAAAAAAAAAAGGGGTACTGTGACGAGAGAAAAGAACCAATTTCAAATTTAAAAAAAAAAAGGGCCATTTCTATCTCCCCTCTAAGATTTGCAAAGAGCTATAATTATTGTACCTTGATAAATTAGCCTTGTGTTTTGGTGTGTATTGATTTAAAATTTTATGAAACTTTAATTGCGTGAGTTTAATTGATTTCAAGCCTTTTATTTTATGTTAGAAAATTGTTGATATATTGGTATGGTGTTGATGGAATTTATTGTGATGGTTACTACCTTACTTGCCTCTTCTTTCAAACTTTTAATCTTTTTGTTAGAGAATGTTGTGATAGGGTGAAGTTAAGTGAACTTCTAAGTGGAGTTGATTAGGATTTTAAGTCATGCTTGAGGACAAGCATGGAATAAGTGTGGGGGAATTTGATAAGCGCATAATTTATTAATTTTACTTCCATCACATTTAGTGTTTCTAGTGTATATTTACGCCTAATTCAGTTGATTAAAGTATAATTATCATTTAGGCATATTTTTAGATAGTTGTTGGAATAATTGTGTTAAATGGAGAAATTTTCAGCACTTGCATTAATTGGACCTTTATTGTGTTTTTCAGGTGTTTCTGAAGTTGTGGATCTCCGAATCCAATGCTATTTAATTCGTTGAAAAGCTAAGTCAGAGCACTACAAATAACAAGAGGGACCAAAACCCAGATCAGTCTCTAAGATTGTCAAAATTAGTTGTGAATCTAATATAAAAGCCCAGACTTGATGTGTCACGACCAATTTCAGTATTTATTTTGTATCTGGAGTTCCAGATGTCCAAATGAAGCAAACCTAAGCCCAATTGAACCTTAAGAGCCACCTCTACAACTTCTAAGAAGGGCTGGAAGCGAAATAAGGCTGTTTTAATTGTCAAAAATGGCAATGAAGTCATCATTATGGGCTGGATACTTTGTCAGGACCAGTCTCAATTTTTGGCCCATAACTTGGGCTGTAGACTTTAGGTTTTGGCAAATAAGTACCCGTTGGAAAGTTAAGAAATAGGGCTGCAACTTTTCTGAAGAAGGCAGAGATAGATTCGAAAGGAAAATGGCTGAAAAATGGCCATGATTGCAAAGCAGAAAATCTGTCTTTTGAATTTCAAAACTTTTCCAAGTTTGGCTCTTATTTCTGGATTAGGTTTTGGAGTATAAAGACCATCTTTGGGCAGCAGCTGAAATACACCATTCAAACCTTCGAACACCATAGAAGACATTCATTCTCCATTCTGTTTTTAGATTTATTCTTTATTTTTCTTCAATTTTCTATAAGCCATGAACATGAGTGGCTAAGTTCTAAATTAAGTTCAAGGGATTTTCGTTCTTATGCATGATTTGTGAAACCAGGTTCTTAATTTAAATTATGCCTTTTTGAATATCTATTGTTTCTTGATTTAATTGTTTTTAATCTATTAAATGATTTGCTGAAAAGGCCTATTAGTTAATTGTTTGATTTGATCAATTGCTAATTCATCTTCATAATTCGTAATTGTTGTGTAAGATTGAATGTGAGTAGCAATTAGGTTTTATTGATTGCAATCCAAGTTTTCGATAATAACCTAAGGAAACAATAGGGTGAATTAAATGGTTTATGCTTTATAAATCGTTGTTTAGCTTAACTGCTTCCTATTCTTAAAGCAGTTATTAATTTGATGAGGATTGCTTAATACCAATTCAGTTAATAATTAGAGTCAACAAGAGTGCTTGGCTTAAATTGATGAGCATAGGGAAGTTAGGGGTTTTTGTGACACCCCTTACCCGTCTACAGTATAGCCGAGTAAGTTACGCTACTCAGTGTGCCGGAGCACCAATTCATACTTTAATTACAATTGATCCCTTTTAATTCATTTATTTATAATTTTTGATAAATCCAAATTTTTCCAAAATTTTTATAGAAAATTCGGCAGAGTGCCGACTATAAATTGGAAAAACAATTCTTCTGAACCTGTTAAGAACACTTCCAATATAATTTCCAAATCCAAACTCCATTATACACACACATCTCAACTCAATCTCAAAATCTCAATGCTATTTTCTGAAAATTTTCTTTTCACATCATCACTTGAAGCATATTGTCACACCCTACTCTCCTGTAAGATGTAACAAGATCCCATAGTACACCTAATGAATTACAGTACTTCGCCTACCGATAACCCATTAGATATACTACAAGAGATTTTAAAATAATTTTCGTGCAATTTAAATCATCGATTAAAATCTGGTGTTACAAAATTTTTTTCAAAATTTCGGCAAGATGCTGGCTGTATTTTGAGAAAACAGTTCTTCAATCCTGCAAAAGAAAATGCTCCCAATATGTTTTCTGAAATACAACTCCAATAACTTCATTTCAATTCACAATTCAAATCTCAATAAACAATGAATTCATTTTCAAACTAATCTCATCATAAAGAAATATTTCATTGATTACAAGACTCAAAATTTATATTACAAAACTATTCAAGTAAATGAAATCTCAAATTTATATTTACAATAATTTACATTTAATTACATACTAAAATATTTTACAAGAGTTTTTACACAATTGCTTAAATAATTTATATACATATTATTACATACATACATCAAAACTCATATACATGGGTATACCTGGAGCTGATCTGAATGTCTCTTCAAAGAAGCCTACTCAATTGCTCTATGCTCTTTTCACCTGCGACAGCATACAAAGCTATCGCTGAGTGGTGAATTCAGTGGTGCACAACTATAATTTAAAACATAGTATAATATGCATTGCCAAAATTTTACAGTAAATAATTTGGAAATCTGAATACTCATCAAATTCCAAAACTCAAAATATTCATTGCCAATAATATAAATCATTTGTATAAAATGACTTTGATCACGAAATTCAATTTATCAAATCATAACTAACCATTTAAGTAATTCCAACAGAATCAATTACACATAAATCATAATTGAAATCACAATTCTTTACTATTCAAAAACATTTTATATCTCAAAAACCATTATGTATCTCAAAAACCATTCTGTATCTCACTAACTATGCAAGACTAATCCGAAAGGGCCATCTTCGGGGTGATTCTAACTCCCTATGGTAGGGGAGGTCAAATCGGATTCTAACTCCCAATGGTCGGGGAGGTCGAATAATCGTGCATAGTACACACCACAATAATGAATCTTCCGCAAGGGCCATAACATAAAAAACTTAGATCTAACCTCTAATAAGAGGAGAATCTAAGCCTGTGCATGTACTATGGTAATGAAAATACAACTAACTCCATTGTCTTCTCAACAAATGAGAGAGACGGGTAATAACCTAGTTAAACATCTATAGTGAGATATAAAACAATATCACAATCCTTTTAGTGAGCATAAATCACAATACAATTTGATTCAAAGTCAATTCCAATATCCAATAATTTTTATGCTCATCACAATTCAAATCATAAATTTACATTTTTCCATGCAAATTGCCCATCACAATTCAAAACATGTTCTATCACAATTTTCCAAAACATAATTTATTCAATTCACAACAATGATTAATACTTGTGGAAACCATTTCACAAAACTAAATTCATATATACTATAACAATTTCAATAATCATTAAATTAAATCCAATGCTTGTTAAACATAATACATAAGAAAAATATGTCATTTAATCATATGAAATATTCAGAACAAAATCAGTTAAAAACTAGTTGTGCACAAACCTCTGATAACTGTCTCTTGGCTCTGACTCAGTGTTTCCTTCCCCTTCCCTGAGTCTTTGCTAACTGAGAAACACAATTTGAAGTGTTTCAATACTCATTTAAACTGTCTCTAACGATAATGCTTAGTAATTAATTTATTGAATTCTATTATTTCCTTAGTTAACCTAAGATGTTGACCCTCGATGCAGTATAGTTGAATTAGGTTTCAATGTTACCAATAGGTCACATTTTATAACCTTTTAGTGTTGGTACATGTTGCCCAATTCATTTCCATATATAGTGTATTTTATTACAATTTTTCGGATTCTGGTATACTAATTTGAACTAGTCGGATGACCTAGTTTCCTCGGTTTTTGAGTTTTGGTCAAAACTACAAACTTGTAGATCTATGTCGTATTGCACACGGGGCAAAATTTCAGGTCATTCTAAGTTATGTAGACCAAGTTATGATCATTTTACTATTTCTAGTCAGAATGTACCAAAATTGGTCACTTTAGGTCATTTTAGGTCACTTTTGTTTCGGCTAGTTTTTTGACTCAAACTTGTGCAAGCTCTTTGACATGCTAATGGTCATTTTTGGGCTTTGGTGTCTTCATAAGAATTGTAGATATATGTCTAAACTATTCATGGTAAAAATTTAAAGTCAATTGACCTTTTTCGAGTAACTTATGGCCAAAACACTAACTACTACTCAAATGGTCAATTTTCAAGCCTTAAATGCACTAATCCGGATTTGGTCATTATTCAAGTTACCTTCCAAGCAGAATTTTGGTAAGATTACTTCATAAAAGTTGGCACTTTTTGTGCCTAGTTTCACCTTCAATTGGTCTCATACCAATTGGAGCCACACGCTTAGGTTCTAAGCCAAAATACACACTGCCCTGCTATTCATTGTTCATCATTCATCAAATACACTTTTAACACTTACCAAGTTACACATTCATGCCATTTCTATTTTGTACCATAACATGAACACATTTCACAACACATTTTTGGTCATTTTCGCAGCTTATAACCACACTCAATATGCACATTATAGTCCAGAATTTACTAAGTCCAAATTACACACAATTTAACTACATAATATATCTCATTTACATGTCCAAACTCAAACTCTTATACACATGTACAAGCTACCATAACAAGCACCATAATTCAACCATATAATTTCATAAACCAAACCATGAAATAACATATTTTTGATATACACTTCAAGTTGCTGATTCATACATCCCTCTCAATTAACTTCCAAGCTTCCAAAATCAAGTGTAAATTCACATATACTTAGTATACATCACCCAATTTATTCCTACACACATAAACACTTCATCAACACTTTAATCTACCATTTACATACAAGGATAAACTGTTCTTATGGAGTTTCCATGGCTGCCAAAAATATACATCTCCCTTAAAACGTCAAACTCTAAAAATCTTTCCACAATTCAATTACCCATAACATCCACACAAACTTTAATGAAGCAAGCATCAAAAACACCTACTTACCACTTTGGAAACCCTTCAAAACTTCACCAAAACATGATCTTCTTGCTGCCTATCTACTGCCCAAGTGGTGTAGAACAATTTTTATGAAGGAAAAGGTAAGAAAATTAGCTTGGAGATGGGAGAATGGAGCTTGCATGGAGCTTGGAAGCTTTGGCCATGGAGGATTCTTTCAAGAGCATTTCGGCTGGACTTTGGGAGGTTGAAGAAGATGGATTATTTCTGTCCAAAATGAAGGTTAATGGTTCACTTAATGGAGTTAGTGGAGCACTATCACCCATTTTAATGTTTCTTTATTGTAAAGTTTTCAAAATCCCATATTTAACTCCTATCTTTTGCTATTTACATTAGGTACCACCAATTTAATTTTTCATGATATTTTCCAAGTGTAACATAATGTATTTTTAATGGAAATTTAGGTCAAAAGACAACTCAGGGTATCAAATGACCACAGTGCCCCTGTTCGGGTTGCATTCCCGATTTTTCGATAACACCGAGTTTTGTCGTTTTTCGATTTCTCACTTTTTCTTTGTACTAATTAAATAATTTTTCTTTGATATTTCTAATAGTATTTATGCTTCAATAGACATTTATTTATATCCTTAAAATATTTTCCAGGGTTCCCCGCGGTCCAGGGTTAGTCAACGGTCCACACCGCGACTTCCCGGTGCGGTCACCCATCGCTAGGGTTCTCGGCTTGTTTAACTTGGTTACATTTCATTGATTTT